>NW_025766773.1:0-20178 GCF_003918875.1 Haliotis rubra | reverse complement strand
AACTGTACTAAATCGAATGGTCAAATTGTCCAACATGCTTTACAAGACATACGTATAATGTACACACACTGGGCATACAGTGTATGCTTCCATAAAACTGTCTACCGTCCACGATCAATGCCGAAGAGAATCACAAGCTCATTCACTGACGCTGCCTTAAGAAAGTTCCGACTGTAAAAGGAGATGTAAAGGTCATGTAATAGTGACTTGAAGCTCTGATTTAATCAGAATACTATGTATGATCTGAAGTTCTGGTTGAATTAAAATTAAGGTTCACATTTGTAAGTTAATTGAAATTCAAAATAAAAATAACGTAATTCCTTTCTTACTTCAGACGATGATTGTAAACCTTGACAACTCAAAACGTATTTTGATCTTCACAAGCAATCAAGTGTCATGAACTGGTGCTGTTCGAATGAGAAGGGTAATTAAAGTCATAATTAACAGATCAAACGTTCACCGATATCGGTTTTATTATGCACTCGCATGACTGAGATAGTTTTGAAGTAAAGTTCTTTTTCCTGTTTCCATGAGACGAAAGTTCAAGTTGTTCGTTCAAGCAAACCTGACCACACGAACCCGTTTGTCGCCCCCTTTTGGTATTAATGGGTTGCTGAAGACCAATTTCTAACCCGGATCTTCAAGTAATGTGTTTTCTGTTTTCTACATTTCTAGAGTATTTCTCATGAAGCTTTATTAATTTATCTCTAAAAGGGGGAGCAGCTGACTGGTAAAATATATATTCTTTCTATTTTGGACAGAAAGTGAGAACAATACCAGTTAACCTGATGATGACCACCTGTTCCTACTGATATCCAATACTAACATCACCGTGAGCTCAGCTCTTCTGACACACTGGGTTAATGCAAAAGGCTGCAATGTCTGAAAGTGTACACATTCTCCACAACGTTAACGTTCTTGATGGTTTCGGCTAGGTAGGGTTTCCTTGGAGATGTCCCTTTCGCTATCTGGGCTCCGTGTAGAGGGATCAGGGGTACCTGAGCTGATGATGAGCTTGACCAGCCTGTCTGTTCCAGGATCACCCGAACCCTCTCTGCTGCCTTCATCTTTTTTAATCTGTAAATAATAATAATGAATTAAATTATAAACTGACCTAATGAACGAAATTTTATTTCTGCATTCCTTTATTTTAATTTGTAAATAATAACGATAATTATGTGCACATATTTATCCACAACATAAAGCATGCCCAAAGCCCTACGTTGTTACAACTTTCATTGAATCAGTGTGCACATGTCCGCTTGGCTTCCTTAATCGCTCACGTAAGTACACGATCAAATGAATGTTTCTTGTGCCCTAGGGGGAACATTATACACGTAAATTGTTTCCTTGTTCAGGGAGGTTCACACAACTTGGTGGCCTTCTCATGAAGTGTTCAGGAAGTTTGCGTGACGTTGCTGCTGATTAATTCTCCTCTTGATTATGTTTCAAAGGGTACCTATTGCGATTAAAAAGTGCTTTCATGTAATATTACTGTAATCAATAATAATGGAAAAAGATTCATTGATTTTGTTAATATGGTACAGATATTTGTGAAAAATGCACGTGCTTGTACTAAATTAGAAATAGCACGGTCCGTGCTACCTTGGAAGAGGTGACATAAGCTCTGGAGCTGACTTGTTCTAGATTTTGATGGAACATGTCGTCGTGTCGCCGTGGTATAGATCGAGTTGCTAATGGAAATCATTGGATTGTCTGGTCCAGTTTCAATTACTTACAGCTGTAATATTAATAAACGTGGATCGAAACAACATCGATATCAGCAATGGAACAGCGTTTTGTTTTAAGGTGATGGTCTATTAAATATAGTGATGGCTTTGTAACAATGAGTTGTATGCGCTGGGAAAATGGCCAAAGGGCGTAGAGAGACAGCACTTTACTAGAGTCCTTGTTATTAACATTATGGTGTATCTGGTCCCGTGGCTGGGCCCGGTCAGGTGATATAATCATCCACATCATGCGCAGACACTTAGACGAAGCTTGTTGTGCCATAAATCAATGATTCTGAATAATTCATCAAATGTCGATGTCGATGCTCACCTAATAATGATTCAAACCTGACTTTTGAATGCAGATGGTAGCAGTAGGTAATATACACTGACTGACTGAGTTTAGTTTTACACCGCTTTTTTAAGCAATATTCCAGCAATATCCCGGCGGGGGACACCAGAAATGGGCTTCACACATTTTATACACGGAGGCAATGATGATGAATAATAATAATGAACGGGATGGGGTTAAGCCGTGGACAATCCAGCATGTGCAAAAGTGAACCACATGCAGACATAAGGTATGAAAACCTATTTTAGTAACTGACTAGTTGATGGACCCGCAAGGGGGCTAGCATTGATCTTCAACAACCCTTGCTTGTCGTTAGGGGCAACTACGGGATCTTCTAGTCTGGCTTGCAGGCCTAGTTAGTGCATGTCATCGTATCTCATAGACAATGCTATGGATTGTCCGGTCCAGACTCGATTATTTGCAGACCTCCGTCATGTAGCCGAATATTGCTGGGAGCGGTTTACAACTAAACTTAACTGCTTATGTATGATGAGAACAAAAGAGAATGCAAAAAACTCATATTGAATTTTCAACAAGTCAACTCACGCATAGATGCACTGAGACATGGCAATTTCTGTCATACACAGGGAAACTTTGTCGAGTGGTCCTTACTTCTGTAGCAGGCGTGGAGACACCGTTGCTTTGTCAGCCTATAGATGGGTGTCCCGTTGGCAAGGTGCCAGACTATGGATCAGAATATCGGTGGTTATACAAAGGGATTTGGAATGTTTCTCACCGCTACATTTAGATCGCTTATAATCATGTCAATGGTACTTAAATGGCTATGATGTATTTGCCAAGTTTTGAGCTGAACGTCTTGGAAAGATCTAGTGTCTGATTGCAGTAAGTAACCTTTCTAAAACATCTCGATAGCGACGTGAGTACAAGATATACTGCCTCGCGGCCTCCTGGGCGAGTACACGAGTACCCGTTAGAACGTACGTAGGAGTACACTAGTATATATGTGAATCCGTGTCTGTCTCGAGGTTTACAATTATGTGTCGACCCAATTTTCCATTTGAAATAGCAAGCCGCAGGATGCCGCCAATTTCGTCTATTTCACGTGTCAAGACGTCGGGAGTTTATAGGTTGTCCGCACAGGTATAAAGACAATATGTGAGACAATATATTGCTTGGGGTATTCAGACTCGGCCGCAATAAAACTACTCTCAAGTGAGATATTTCCTCTAGTTTCCTGGTCTGATCCGTCAAACGATAAATGGATAAAAACTCCATGTGTAGCAGTGTTCTGACCTGAATAAAAAATGACATGAGACCTTTCCGCGCTACTACTATAGTTTTATTGATTTGTATCTCTGTTTGTGTTCCATCTCCAGCAATTGTACCATTGATTCAAAGCGAGGTGTGCTGACCACTATTCAACCCATGCATGTCCCGTGCAGATCCGGGTTAGACATGATCTTCAGCAACCTACGCCCTTAGTATCGCTGACATGGATGGTTGACGCATGTCGTGGTGTCACTGCCTCGATGCTCATTATGTCAATTTCTGGATTGTCTGGTTTCAATTCGAATACTTACGAAACTACCGTCATACGGCTGTAACACACCGGTGTTACTAATATTGCACTTTTGAAAATAACCAACACACACATGGTCATTGAACGTAAGAGATGAGTATATATTCCAATATGCCATGTGTAAAGCATATATTAAGCGTGACTATTTACTAACTGTATCTTACATTCTATCTAGAGTGAGTGAGTGAGTATGGTTTTACGCCGCTTTTAGCAATATTCCAGCAATATGGATACGATGACATGTATCAACCAAGTCAGCGAGCCTGACCACACGATCCTGTTAGTCGCCTCATACTGGGTTGCTGAGGACAAATTCTTACCCGGATCTTCACTGGTCACCTGCTCAAAGGACAGACTTATCGGAATATGTGAGTAACGGTTAACCAATTGTTTATCATCGATGATGTGGTCATTTTGCTTAAAACAGATGAGGATGAACGTCCTATGTGTATCCCTTGTGATGTATTGTAACTCACTCACTCACTCCGATCGCGAGAAAGGATTCAGTTACCGGTTTAGCTGACTCCGTATCAGTGACTTATGCAGAAGTGTGTAACAGGGGTGTTCCCGAAAGTCTATACCCCTATACGTTCATGCTGATTTCACTTGGAATAATATATGATTTTACTGTATATCCTTCACTTAGTGAAGAGCTGATATATGATGTAGTCATTAGCGGTGCAGAAAACACCTCCGTTGATTGTGCGAGAGACAACGCTTCGGGGAAAATGACAGACGGAGAGCTGTAGGTATGCTTCAGCCTGATCAGTAGCAGCGGGATGTTGCTCTTCGATTCAACATCTACAGAAACACCATTTGGCATTTAGGCGTTTTCAGCAAAACAGTCAAGTTATAGACCGTCCCGTAGTGCCCGCCCACCAGGAACGACCCCATGTTAAGACCGATGAATTAGAACCAAGCACATTTAACACTGGTGCCAGCCGGTAATTTTACAGCAAGTACGATACCTGGCAACAGAGGCGTATCTGCGAGAACAGCTCGACGACGTACGCGACTACAACATCAGCACAACAAGCCTATTCCGAAGGTCGATTCTCACGCCAAAACATCGACGTCAACGTCTTCTGTGGATTGGTAGCACGTGAGTGAAGATTTCTCTTTACCGACGAGCCACGTTTATATTTTCACCGAGCTGACGGTAGGACACTGTCTACAGGCTCCCATGTGAACGTTACATCTGGGCATGTTGTTCATCCTACTTATTGCCGAGCGCCGGGCAGGTCAATTAAAAGTACCATCTCATAACGTATTTTCATATGGTGAGAATTAACCAAAACCTTTTGCTCTCCGGGCAAACTCAATAACCATTCAGGCGAAATGCGCCAAGCAGATTGGAACGTTAGGTAACGGTTGGCATCAATAACTTCAGTAAGTTTCGCATGTTTATTTCTCTTTATTTATGTGGCATCAATAAGTCATGATCATGATCAAAGAAATTTCATGTTATCACTCGTGTAACCGCCGTCATGTTGTTAAGTTATTACTTAACAAAGACGGTGCTATCCGCAAAACCATTGCATCACCAAACCGTTGTATCATATAAGTCTGTCAGCGTCAGATGTTTGTTGTGCTGCGTGTTAAATCTCGACTGTGTTCGATGGTACACATTGCTAATGGCTGTTGCTATTGACGTACAGTGACAGTTGTTTTATCCATTCACTCCAGGGACATACAGATCTAACGCTGAAGAACAGCTGGCAATTATCTGATTACTGTTTTCATCTGATATGTAGATTTCAGATTATTAATTTTGTACTTTAACACACTAGCTTACTTCCTTACCTTATATATGTAAACATATGTTTGTCTGTTACCCTTAATGGCCATCTCAGTTTTTTTATTAAGGATATGTTACCCGTGAAGAATTGGTCTTCAGTAACCCATGCTTATCGTAAGAGACGACTAACGGGATCGGGTGGTCAGACTCGCTGACCTGATTGAAACATGTCATCGTATCCCGATTGAGTAGATTGATGCTCATGATGATGGTCACTGGATTGTCTGGTTAGACTAGATTATTTACCGACCGCCACCATATAGCTGCAGTGCTGTTGTGTGCGGCGTAAAGCAACAAACAAACAAATATGTTTTGTTTGTCTCTGACAGCAACCATAAACTGATAACCGAGCAAACTTAGCTCACTGAGTGAACTGATAGATAAAGTGCCATCGTAGCCCGACGGCGTCCTCGTGAGTTTAGTTTTACGCCGCTTTTAGCAATATTCCATCAATACCAGAACAGCAGAACACCAGAAATGGGCTTCACACATTGTACCCATGTGGGGAATCGAACCCGGGTCTTCAGCGTGACGAGCGAACGCTTTAACCACTAGACCACCCCACCGCCCCCACTGGATTGTAATACTGTGTGACATTTAACATAGAGTGCGGCGGTAAGCAACAAATATACACGCGTTTGCACACACACACACACACACACACACACACACACACACACTCTCTCTCTCTCTCTCTCTCTCTCGCAAGCGCGCGCACACACACACGCATACACAGTGGCAATCGATATTCGATTGAAGTGACAAGCTGTGTGATATACAATAAACATTGCTGAAAGATCTGCTTGACTGATCAACACCACATGATTTCGCGTGAAACTAGAAGCGTGAAACCGTGTTCAAACACGTTCTTGTTTTTTTACAATAAAATACATCTCCCGCATTTAGGGGCTGTAGAAGATCATAAGCACACACTGAAATTTTCACAGGTGATATGCTGTTATAATACGTTCCATATGGGCCACTCTGATGAACGTTATAATTGTAATCAGTTTAAAAGTCTCATGAATCCGAACAAGTCACTACCGATTTTCTATTACACAAGTATTGTGTGATATTTCATTGGCATTGAGACATCAGGTACACTCGATTTGCCAGCTGTCATGGCTCGAGCAAACTGTTATTAACACCTGCGCTTTCATTCGTGTGACATGGAATATCACGATTATATACATCTTCATGAAGGAGACCTATGGCTGCAGACCGCCGGTAAGCGTTCTCTCCAACTTTGAAAAGCAAACTGTTATTATCACCTGTGGTTTCATTCATGTGACATGGAATGTCACGATTATATACATCTTCATGAAGGGGACCTATGGTTGTAGACCACCGGGTAAGTGTTCTCTCCAACTTTGAAAAGCAAACTGTTTATAACGCCTGTGTTTTTCTTCGTGTGGCATGAAATTTCACAGACAGGATCATGCATCTTCATGAAGGAGATCTACGGTTGTAGATGTATGTATGTATGTGTGTGTGTGTGTGTGTGCGTGCGTGCGCACTAAACTCCAAAACAAACGTTGACCTCCTTCCTTAATGAATATCTTAAAAGAGGATGAAACTTTCTGCTGCATTGTGATGCTTGGACGTTCACTTCTTGGTCTCTCTTAGGTGACCCCAGTCTGTCTGTAGCGCTGAATAAGTCTTATAACCGTGATACGGTGGCATTCGCATTGTATGTCGACCCCATTTGCACCATCCCAGTGGCTCTTTCTCACTCTTCAGCTGTTAATCGTGGCATATGTCTCGTACTTGTGTATCATAATCATGCATTCTAGGCTCTCTTTATACCCTATAGAATCATTCTACACGTGAAATACGTGGCGATTGACATTGCAAATGTGTAAACAGAAAATTGAAAAATGTTACCTTGCAAGCAAAAATGTTTACAAAGATAATTTTAGATGTTCCTAAACAATTTTCACAATATCAAAGACACGCTGTACTTGTTTTCACTAATGTGAATCAGCAGAAAATGTTTTAAAGGACTGAAATCAAGGGAATGCTTCTTTTACAATTTTAAACACTCTACGACAATTGTTTCTTGTTTTTATAGTTGAAAAATGGTGACTTTACATGGCTTATCTTTGACTCAAAGCAGAATTTTATTTCAACCTTTCTTTTGGACATCTAAGTCACTGTTATTGGTTTATTTCGTAAATAGAGGATTGGTTGCGATTTCTTTGTTATATTTACATACATTTACTACAATAGACTTAGAAAAACGTCACTAGTCTTCGGAAGGTCGTTGTGATATCTGGAAATATAAGCATCATTAAATAGTTTGTAAATAAGGAATAGTTGCTATTTCTTTGTTACATTACACATATTTACTAAACCGCCTCCGTGGTGTAGTGGTTAGAGCGTCCGCCCGGAGAGCGGAAGGCCGCGGGTTCGATCCCCGACCGCGTCATACCAAAGACGTTAAAATATGGTACTTGTTGGTCCCTGCCTGGCGCTCGGCATTAATGGGTACAACAAGGACTGGTCGGCTCGGAGTCCGTATAATGTGTCTAAGTGGGGTATTCATGCAGTATTTCACTGCGGCATGGTATCTCAGTGGGCTAGCACTATAAAACCAGCTTCAGTCTGGGCTAGTACAAGCAGCCGCACATGCACATACACATACACACGCATGCACGTCGTCATATGAGCGAAATATTCTCAAGTACGACGTTAAACCCAATTTCACCTCACATAATTACTACAATAGAATTCGAAAGACTTAACTATAGTGGTTTGGAGGTCGTTTTGTTATCTGGAAATATAAACTATTAGGAAACTGTATGTGCAAAATTGACGATATTGGAGGACATTGTCCATTGGGTATTTTCATTGAATATGGAAAACATATTTTGCCCTGACTATGATATATGACGAATCTCCTGACCGTAGTCTCCTGACAGTAGTTTCATTACTATGACGAAACATTTGAAATCATAATTTTATAACTGATAGATTATTTATGTTAGGAAATATTTACATAATATCTCATATATCCTTGGTGATATAGTGTAAAAGCACATGTGTTTGAAAACTGAATCGATCAAAATTATCAAAACGCCTTTTGGCTGAAAATACAAAATAGCTGTATTTTAAGTACATCATTATTGAAAACCAAGTTCCTGATTGATTCATTGCCATCATCTCTAATGGTAATACTATGCTTTATGTTTCAAGACAGTTTATAATGAATGTACGGGTTATGAATTTAGTTATCATTGACACAAAAAGCATTGATCACACAAGGTCTACACTACACGGAGGCGTGCCCCCTGCGGGGCTGGACATGCTCACTTTCATCTCAACCTGATATAATCCGCATTTGATCGTGATTGATATATATATATTCTTTTTTTATTCCTCCAAAGGAGAGTACAAGGACATGGCGAAAGATTATTTACATAGATTTACAGTTAGATTTGAATGTTTTAAGCACTTTGCTATGCGCTACAGAAAATAGAGGTGAAGATAGAAAAGTCTTTTATGACACTCCTGGCGTATAGTTGGCTGGTTTCTGCATCGGTCTGCATTGGTGGGTTGCACGATAGCAGGCATGCAACAATGTCTACATCTGGCTTCTCGTGAAGACATACGCTGATCTCAAGGGGCCCAACACAACTGATGTCAGACCACAGGGTATCCCTCAGGCTGGTAGCTGGCTCACATTGACATACACCATGAGTCAGGAGGTCTGCACATACTCTGTCACACAGTTTGCACACCCTGTGTCTCCCCTGGTCTCCATGAAGCACATTTTCTGATGATGGATACTGCTGCTCTCTCAGTTCAGGATAGTCTTTGGAGATCAGCCAAGCTGTTCATGAGGTCGCAGTGTTGGGTGGATGGTCTTGAAGTGTTGAAGGTCAGGGTCAGAGTTGAGACGTGTGTTCCAGTTGGTGATCTCTGTGTTGTGAACTGCTGTCTTTACCTCTCTTTTCCATTTCTGTTGTTTTTCGAATAGGCCTGAATTTAGAAAGTTCTCCATATGTGCCAATAGTTTATGTTTTCCGAGGATTCTGTAAATGTCTGGGATGGAACCAGCACTGGGTCTTCCGCAGTTATGTTTGTGTAAATACAACCTGGTCCTGAGGATCTGGCGTGGTAGGAGATGCTTCTTGTTATTACACAGCTGTCCAAGAAAGAGGAGCTTCTTAACATCAATATGTGCTTCCAGTGAAGTCCAGCCGAGGAGTGCACTGCATATGTCAGTTCTAGTGTTGCGGGGGAGGCCTTGTATGAGCTTTAGGGCAAAACGTTGTGCTCTCTCCAGCGCTATCATCTCATGACTGGCGATATTGGTCCACAGTTCACAGTCGAATAGTGCTCTTGGTATGGCAACTGATCGCAGTAGTTTAGACGATGTAATTGGACTTAGCCCCCGTGGATGACAACCTGATCTGGAAAGTGCCATAGTGGTCGAATTTCAGTTTGGAACAGCTCTGTAGTGTTCTCTCCCAGGAGTTGAATTGGGAGTTCAGGATAATCCCAACATGCTTGATCTCTGACACTGCTGGGACTACTTCCTTGTATAGAAGAATCGGTGCCATCCGCTTGTCCTTTCTGCCAAACCAAACAACTTTGGATTTTGTTGGAGAGAAGGTGAATCTCCATGTTGAACTGTATTCTTGACAAATGTTGACCATGTCCTGTAGATTTGCGTTCACTGGGCTCATTAAGGCGATGTCATCCGCCTGTGTTGGTGCTGCGACATGAAGGTCAAGAATCATTGCACCTTTCTTACTTTGATTGAGACGTTGTAGTAGGCCATCTATGTAGAGCAGGTATAGTTTTGCGGAGAGAACACTTCCTTGTCTCACACCTCTATATAGTGGGAACCAGTATGAAAATTCGTTGTTGGCTGCAACACAACTTGTCATGGATTTATACATACTGTCAATGGCTATCCATATAGCATTGTGTATGCCCAGAGTGTACAGTTTATGGAGAAGACCTGCATGCCATACGGTGTCAAATGCTTTAGAGCTGTCGAGGAAGCAGACGTGAACATTATCTGATCTCTCAAGGTAGTGGTGAACAGTTTCTTGAATGACAAAGGATGTATGACACGAAGACATTCCTTTCTGGAACCCATACTGTTGGTTTGATGGGAACGATGTGGAATCTGCAAATTCCGGGGACCTTCTTACTAAGGACAGACTCAAACAGCTTGAATATTACAGGAAGCAGAGTGACACCCCGGTAGGAGTCTGGTTGGAGTTTCGACTTCTGGCCGCCTTTATATATGGGAATGATGAGACCCTTGGACCACTCTCTTGGAATGTATCCGGACATCAGGATGGCGTTGAACAGCTCGGCTAAGGCTGCATACAGGTAAGATCCACCGTATTTCAGATGTTCATGACTTATACCATCTATTCCTGCTGCTTTATTGCTCTTGAGGCTTTTACATAATGAGGTGATTTCTTTTGGAGATGTGGCTATGCTACTTATGTCAGACTCTAGCGAGCAAAGTTTGTTTCTCAGTTGCTCTATTTCTGATTCTATGTCCCTCTTAAGTTTGTCATCAAAATGTTTCTCTCCTTGGTCCTTATACACACTCTTCAGATGATCTGCCATTGCATTGCAAATAGAGTGCGGATCATATATCCTTTCACCATCTACATCAAGGCATGGAATTTGTTGTTGTTTCTTTCCTTGGCACAAGAAGGACCAGAAACGTTTCTGGTCTATATTACCTGCGTCATCTATGTCATCTATTCTGATTCATAGCGTGAAGCCTCTTTTCTCAGACTTTGTCTAAAGACGTCCTTTGCAGCCTTGTAGAGCTTGAATGCGCTATGTTCAAATCCCCTCGGTCTGCCCGCATCCAGCCATTCAAACCTCCTTCTCGTCATAAGTTTGTGATTATCTTTAACGGCATCCTTCCAGAAGGGCTTGAGATACCTCCGGAATTGTTTCTTGGGGATGCACAGTTCGCTTGCTTTGAGCAGAGAGTCTATGATAGTTTGGTACAACCATTCTATTTCTTGATCACAAGGTTTGATCATTAAGTTCATTGGCCACAGGGTGTTGGATACTGCATAAGTATAGTCTAGTATGGCGCCATTTTCCACTGCTTTATTCCAAGCATACCTTTTATAGATATGCTTCCCTTCTGTCTCTGTAGAATGCAGATTAAGCTTGAGAGAGCAAGAGATTGGATTGTGATCTGACACATTTAGTGGGTTATCATCTCTGACTTTAGCGTTAGTTATAAGGTTGCACAGTTCTTCAGGTACTAAAATATGGTCAAGTGCCGCCATTGGGCCTCCATGATATGCCATGAATGTGAATACCGGACCACTGCAGTTGGATTCCATATTCACTGACTTTAAACCCCAGATCCAGAACACAGTTACTGAGAAGACTATCTCTGTTTTTGAGGGTTGGTGAGTATCTTGGTCCAACGATAGCTCCGTTAAAATCTCCCATCATTATTACATCTCCCTTTAGTGAATAGGCGTTGTAAATAGTCCTGATCATGGTGACGTTTTCATAGAATAGGTCATTAGATCTGTTTGACGGAGGTAAATATACAGAGAATATGAAGAGAGTGCGATATCTAAGCGTTGCAACTTCAATTCCACATATTCTATGATTGTCTGTTGCTATCTCGTTGATGTGCCGATTAAGTTTTTTCTTGCATAAAAGCGCAGTTCCCCCACTTGAAAGTGCTCTATTGGTATGATGATTTGGCTCTGGAGCTGGGTTTGCTATGCAAAATAATTAGCGTTAAGATAGTTCACAAAGCATAGATTGTACTCCCTCAGTTGATGGTCAGAAATTGCACATATGTCTATGTCGTCGCTCTGAAGACATTCATTTAAATAAGGTACACTACTCATAATCCCTCTGGAATTCCAGCACATGAGGTTTAGGAGAGATCCGTCCATCATGTTGAGTTATTTGGTTTGCCGTGTGTTTGCACTGGTATCCGGTGCACTCTGACGCTCTCTGATAGTCCTCCAAAATTGCTCCCAGGACAGCCAGGGTTTGACTATTATGTTTTCCGGCCAAAATTTCGGTTTTCTAATATTTCCTTGTCCTTGAAGATAACATTTACTTGAGCAGATGCTGTTCTTTTTTCTTGGTGATTAAAGAAGCGAATGTATGTCACTGTGACACCATTCTTTTCAAGGTAGTTCCTAATAGACTCTTGAGTGTTATCTTTGTGTATGCCACCGATATAGAACCTGGCAGTTCTTATTCTGGGTGGAGCAGCACGAAAGTCAGCCTGATGCATGTCTCTGGTTGCAGCACAGTAGTCCTTACTCACATGAGTCTCGATACGTTTGGGCTCCGAGGGGTCTTGTGTATTAACACTGCAAGCTGGTGGGTTTTCTGGAATCTGCGTAGTCACGTTGAGATCTTTCTGCACACATTGACTATATGATACCTCTCTTATTTGGGCTGGTATCTTTGCTTGAGAATTACAATTTTTGTCCGCCTCGTTTAGGCTATGTGTTGGTTTGCTGGTAGTTGAAGGTAGTTGGCTGTGACGTACTGTACACTGTGGAGCTATGTTGTCCAAGTCACCCTGGGAGTTATCTTTATGTGTAAGAGTGTCAGTTGGCATATCCGTGGCAGTGTTGTCACATGGGCTGTCTTGAAGATGGTCAGCAGATTTATTCTGTTCCGCTACTAAGGGTTTAGTTGTAGGTACTCTCATTTGTGTTTGCTTCAATTGTTTTTCAACATTTGCAAGTTTCTTCTTAAGGTCTTCCGTTACTCTGGATGAGATCCTGTACGATTTATTTATTTCCGTAATGTCAGCATCCAATGAATCCAGTGATTTGATGACAAGTGTCACTTTGGATTTTAAGTTGGTAATTCCTAAGCTCCTTTCGTCTGATATCCGCACTAATTCCATTTTTCTTTCTTCTGTTTCAGTTTTCAGCGTGCTTAGGTCTTTTTTCATATCATTGATACGTTTGTCTCTCTTGTTGTTTGCGTTTTCAGATTTGTTTCTTTCTTTCTCGAGTGTCCTTAAATCATTGAATACTTTCGCATGCGCATCTGAAACCTTCTTCAAGTCTGTTCTCAAACTGTCTACGTCACGCCGCAGGTTTTCCATGGTAGATTTACACTCTGTCAGTTCAGCAACTCTGTCCTTGTTTTTATTACGTAAAACTTCCACAGCTTTGACCATGTTGCCTTTCAACTTATCAACATACACCCTCAGTGAGTCAATTTCACTCTTTGTATTGTCATTTACTGTTTTGAGGGCTTGATTGTCTCTCTGTAGATTAGTTATTTTAGAACCCAAGCAGTCAATCTCCTGCACGAACTCGCCTCTGAGGTCAGCCACATCACGTTCAACTCTTGCCATTGTTTCCCTGATTGGATAAGCTGGGTCATAATGGAGATTGTCGACAACAATGTCAGCCTCTGTTTTTTTGCGTGTTATATTTATCACATCATACAGATCTTCCCAAAATCACCTAAATATGCTCTATACAGAATAAACACATCTTTAGATAGTTTCCTCACAAGAGATTCCCCATGTTTTGATCTCCGATCCATTCGTCATCTTAAGTGACTATTTTGGTGCGGGAAATCTTTTCTTTGTTTACATAGCTGTAGCAAAGAATGACGAAGTACATCCAAATTAGTTGGATCCCCTTTTACTCTTTCAGTGATTCTGTTGATGAAGGTTTCTTTAGGACTATTTGAGAGGTCTGAGTTAATAAACTCAATAGTCTCTGGTACAAATCCAATGTCTTCTGAATAATGAATAGTACTTACAGCGCTTGACTGTGTAGTGTAGCTGCTGGTTGCACATTCATGACCGTTTTCTGCAACATTTGGGTACATTTCTGGTTGAGATTGGTGGTTTAGCAAGCTCTCTTCACAAATCGCATCTGCATTTCCACTCTCTGGTTCAAAATTATGAGTAAATCCACTCAAGATTCGGTGAGACTCTGAGAGCAGTGACGGCACGTCCACGCCGGCCGCCATCTTGGCCCTGACAGTGATGATTGCCAGGCACTTTAATGTGCATCCATCCACTGTATGTTGACTCAGACAACGTTTTCGGGCTACCGGAAGTGTTGCTGATCGTCCGCGACCTGGTGCACCACAGATTTGCCAGACAGCGCTGGGCAGCAAATGGGGGGCCAATCTTGGCAACAGGACTTGGTCAGATGTCATTTTTTCAGATGAATCCGGGTTTAACTTATCCTTTGCAGATGGACGTCAACAGGTTTATCGACGTAAAGGAGAAAGACTTGCGCCAAACTGTGTCCTTGAACATGTATCGATTTAGAGGGGGTGGTGTCATGATCAGACCACAGACCATCAGAGGCTGCAGACCATCCAACAGCTGTTCCTGAGAAATGTGTGTCTTTCAATGCCCCAAAGACTGCCAGCATGTCTTGCAGCGCACAGTGGACACACACACGATATTGACTGCAAGTGACCCCTCCTTTGTTGGATGTCGTTGTTGCGTCACTGATGTTGTTGTTGACTGGACATTTTCAGATGAAATTATTCACAGATGTTCACTTAAAACATATCTGCCAGTTAGGTTTATATATGTTGAAATTAGTGTGAGTAAAGAAAGTATGAATGTCAAATTGCGTTTTTAATGGCTTACAGTATATGTGAAGCCCATTTCTGGTGTCACCCGCCGTGATATTGCTGGAATATTGCTAAACAGCGGCGTAAAACCAAACTCACTCACTCACTCACTCACCAGCTCTACGCTTCTTTTTATCTTTTACCGGCGAGACTTACTGTTGTGCATGCTGTTTACCCAGTTTTGTTGATCCAGCGTAGAAATTTACAACTATATCATCCAGGAATAGACACTATCCTTAGTAAAGCCATCGACTCCAACCGTGTGAGCATGATTCACATGACGCTCGTGGTGTGGTGTATTTACAGTCATTATTGGCTCTTAGGTCACAGATGGGCCATTTGCTGAAGTCACCGCCGCTCGCTGTGCAAAGTTGTGTTCCAGCATGTGAAACAGTGAGTTCTAAGAACGAAATGACTCTTTTACATTTTGAATATAAAACGTCAACATCAGGGAACACCTAATCTTGTTTTCCACTCGAACAGTTTCTGTTTGTTACAAAAGACAAAAAGAGCACGTTATGTGTTGAATGAGTCATAATAGTGATAAAGACAATGAGAGAATATCTCTGGTTGACGAACACAGAATCCTCAAGAGACAGAATGTGCTCTCGTTCGCAGAAGAAGCGTACATACAATCGTTGGTTGTATTTCCGCTGACAGAGGAGAAGATACTTTGATTGTGAGGCGGAAAACATCATAGAAGACCCCATCGACCCCTACCCTTGTGGGCAATGATTCACATGAAGATATTGACGTGTGTGGTGCGTGTGTGTGTATTTACAGGCAGTATTGGCTCTTGGGACACAGGTAGGCAATTTGATTAAAGGCATCGCAGTTCGTTGTGTACAGTTGAGTTATTACATGTGAAATACTACGAGTTCAAAGAAAAGAAATGACAATTTTACATTTTGAATATAAAACGTCAACGTCAGGGAATCTCCGATGTCCACCGGAAATGCTTCTACGTGTCGTAAATGACAAAATAGCGGTTAATTTGTTGAATACCGAAAATAGAGATAAAGACAGGGGAGGGAATGTCTCCTTGAGAGGGACAGGAATGTGCTCTTGTGTGCAGAAGCAGACGTTAAATCGTTGTTTGTATTTCTGCTGACAGAGGAGAAGATTCGTTGATTGAGATGACGATAGTAATAAACGCAGTGGAACCGTAAGAAAACATGGGCGTCGGATAATTGGGATTAACAATCTGCAAAAATATTTGTCCTCTGTAGTACCAGACAGGGCTTGTCTTAGCTAGACTGATGTGTTTGGTGATAAATAAAACCTCAATTATTATCCTAAATTTCAAAGTTATTCAAATTTCAAAACTGATACTTCAGGAGAATACAATGGGTATTTTTTTTCATTCCGAGAAGAAGCTGCTTATTGAAGCATCCACCCGAGATTTTATTTAAGGCCTCTTATTCATATTATATAATATTTGGATGCTTTCATTCTACTTGGCAAGAGGCTACACCTGGTACCAAAACCAAGGAAGTTTCTCATGAATCCATCTCATTACTACCCAGATGCTTTGACAAGTTGCATCCTTAAATCCATGTAATGAATGAGCAACAGACATCTTGTCTGGTATCAGGAATGAAATTAGCTGAGGAATACCACTGATCATCCAGTAGCCAGTTGTACACAATATTGTTTTATTTAGAAAATGGATCTGATACAAAATGAAATATGCCACATTAAAATGTCTCCATAATATTAACTTTGTGGCCGCATTAATCACATGGTTTAGAAAATAGAAAATATACTCATGCCAATAATGGTTTGTCACCCCCTTAATTTTTTTTTTTTATTGGAGAGGTGTTGTTGGGTGTGAATGGGGTTGGTTGGGTTGGGGAGGGTGACGACCATTATTGGCATGAGTATATAAAGTTCAGTGGGCACTTTTGTGTCCGTTTCAGTAGTTTTAACATGACAATCAACAGCCTTGCTGAAGAGTTCAGTGAAACTCCTTTAACACTTGTTGATTTTAACATGCAGAGACATTAACGGCTGTGCATAAAGTACAATACAGTACATAAATGGAATTAAACCCTATGACAAAATATACGTTGCTATCAAAACAGTCATATGTTGCCCTGGAATGGGATAACTGACTGAAATGTTAGTGATTGTCACCATGATTTGCACTGTGTTGTTGACATACAATTGAACTAAAGATATTTCTCCCAGTGAATACGTGCAGAGGGGACGTTAAGCAGTGTTTACTCACTCCTTGTCTGCATTATGCTCGTAGTGTTGGCGAAGGAGATAAACGTCTAACATAAGTCTGACATTAGCCTCGCATAAGTCTGAGACAAATACATCTGTTGAAAGTCATCTTCGAGTATTCATCAAGCTGGAGATAACTCCATGGGCCAGGGCGGATAAAACAAAACGTCATCTTGCCATGTCATGCTATACTCTTGGTATAATAATGCAATACTCACAAATACAAATCAGTGTCTCGCAAATGCGAATACAAAGTTATGTTTTTCTCAATTGGAAACAAACTATTTTTTCATTGACAAAGGCAGAAATGAGAAAAATGTCTGCTTCAGAGACTGGCGAAAAATATTGTGAGAAAAGTTGTTGTGTAGTCAGGCGATAAAAGGACACTTTTGCATGACGTCACACTGTGTTAACGGCACTACGCCTTTCTCGTCTGCCCCTCGTTATCAAACGTTCCCTGTGTAACCGACATTACGGTGCATGTCTCCATCACAAGGGATAACTATTTCAAACCACTAACCATGAAGGATCAGTTTTTCATTTAGTTATTGCATTTTTAAAAGTATTTTTGATTTGTTGAATTATTTTTGTAAATAGATCAATATTTTAAAATTAGTAGTTTAATTGAGCAGCTGAGATTGTGAAGTGGCTTTATCCTCACAGGGGTTTTCTGGGAAAAATTATTGTCCTCCTCTTCAAAGTTACATTGAAACATACCTTTATTTCTAACCGTAGAATATGTGTTACTTTAATGTATCGCTAAATTGTCTAAACTTGCTGACAGCTGAAGGGATGGTGTAAATCCAGCTAGGGTCCATGCAGGAAGCAGATGTACTGTAGGTCCCCATGGTACCTAGTATGGTGATCTACCTTCAGTTAGTGGCAGTCTGCAGCCTGTTTGTTTATTGTATTGTCATATATATTTAAATATTTTAGGTTTATTAACTAGTTTTATTGTTTAAAACCAAATAAATAAATGGTGTCTTGAAAACGGCTTTAAATTTTCTAAATCAAAACTAATTGTATACATTTTTGTAGAAAATATAAGCCTCATAAGGACTAAGAACTATCTTTAAATGGCACTCCATCAAAGTTGTAAAAGGAGGCCAAATTCCTGGGCCTAATTTTCGATTTCCATTTAACATTCCTGCGACAAATTAAATCCCTTAAAAGCTAAATGCCTGAAAGCATTCGATTTTGTTAAAGGTTGTCTCAATTCCAAGTGGGAAGGGGGATCAAACTACCCTCCTTCACTTATATAGATCATTGGTGCGATCTAAAAACTTGATTATGGCTCGATCGTATATGGCGGAGCCTAAAAAAGCAACCTTAAACTACTTGATTCTGTTCACCACCAAGGTCTAAGACTTTGTCTTGGATCATTTCGAACTTCTCCAGTTGATAGTCCCTACGTCGAGGCAGATGAGCCTTCTCTTACCCAACGCCGTATAAAATTATCTTTACAATATATTACTAAACTATATTCTAACGAATCTAACCCTGCCTTTAACTGTGTCTTCAATCCTCTTTATGAGGATTTGTATAACAAAAGCCTTCTCTTGTTCCGCCTCTTGGACACAGGGAATTAAACCATTCATTGCTGCTGCCGGAATTGAGCTGCAGAATATATCTCCTTCTCGTCTTCTTTCTTCTCCTCCTTGGCAATTGGGTGAGGCCAGACGTTGACCTCACATTAACCACATTTAAAAATCCGAAACTAATGATTTACAGTATAAACAAGAATTTAGTCAATTAAAGAAATAAACATAATACATATAAATCCTTATTTACAGATGGATCAAAGGATGGTGGCGCGGTGGCTTGTGCCACTGTCATTGGATCCAGAACAATATCTTCTCGACTACCAAATAACAGCTCTATTTTTTCACAGCAGACGCTAACGCCATATTAACAGCTCTTAAATATATTAATAAACACCGTAAATATAAACAATAAATAATATATATTTAAAATATTTTTAGATTTAATTACTAGTTTTATATTTATATCTGTGATAATCTAATGTTTTACTGTCAGCTTCCTTGACAGGATTTTTATAATTTACATTTAATTGTTTATATATATTTAACTTGATTTAGTCACGATATGGCTGAAATAGTGCCGATGAGACCTAAAATCTTAACTCACTCACTCACTCACGGTACATGTCAGTAATCTTCGCCTCGTACAGATTCCTACAGTAAACTCAAACCGTTTTGGGGTTTGCAGTTGCTTCACCCGGCTATCATCACAGTCTCAGATCGACTCTCTATACACAGCGACACCAACGTTCGCAATGTTTACATTCCCACAATGCAACCTTGGAATGTCGCATGACTTGTCAGCTTCATCTGGATGTACTGATCTAAACTTACGTTGGTAGTAGAAATTACGACGTTCATATTGCCACATACGATTTACGTTAGTCACAGATGTAACTAAGATGATAAAAGAAGATATTTAAACCGAAACGTAAACCGTCTTCAAACCGTTTATATTTTATTTCTCACGGCTTAACGTAGGGGGTGAAACTTTCGCTCTGAATTATTGTAACGCTAAAGCTTACCTCCGGACGCCTGCGTACTTTAACTATTACAGTTCAGGGCGAAAGCATGCTCTTACCCAAGACATAGTGTTAGAGCGAAATTATTTCTTAAGCAGAGCTAACTTTTAATTCACCGGGTTTGATATTATGATCTGAAACGATGCGTCTGGAAATTAACAATACTGTGATTATGTTGTGCGCCGTCCACCCTAACCATTCTCAAAAGCGCTAGGATTAGCATGTACGCGATATCCATTGTTGTTTCCCTTGAGGGGTACATCCCATGCTGCCGTATGGACAATGGAGGGTTAAAAGTATATCTTCCTACCGGGTACCCATTTAATGTTGGGTGAGCCAAAACTGACATTAAGCATGACGCCGGTATTG
>NW_025766772.1:0-20196 GCF_003918875.1 Haliotis rubra | reverse complement strand
TATTACCCACGGTCAACGTATGGGTAGCGTACTAATCTCGCACGTCACACGAAAGTGCGTCGCATCGCTGCTGACCTTGTGTCAAATTCCATCCTTGGACCTGAGATTCTAACCACTTGATTGGATAACCGATGACCTCTCAATTAGCATTCTGACGCAACCATTTTTTCATTCATAACAAACACGGAATTCATTCATTCTACAACTAAATGCATTGTGGAATGTAAACATCGCTAACGCGTCGTCGCCGTTTCAATTGTGAGCCTAACTGAGACATTATATCCGGGTTTAAAACGTAAACGCAATTCGTATGCAATGAGACCCTCGTGGGTATTCTCTTTATACCTGTAATCACCGAACTGTATCGCCTTGTTGAGCAGGCTTAGTCACAGGGCCCTGCATTAATTCTTAAAAATCTCACCAGTTCAACACAGCTTGTGGGATGTCGAAGATCAGCATGGAGCAGGACATATGGAAGTATGTAGACAAGAATTATTTTTCTTACCTACAGCATTACGTAAAGTCAAACATACCTGTGGCAGTATCATTCATACCATGTAATTGGATCTACCATGCCACTACATGGCTGATACAGAGAATACCGCTGTCCTTACTACATACCACCATAACAAACTCATGTCCTTCCTATAGCCAAAGCCGGTATCGATAACATAGGAAGGTCACGTAGCTCGTGATAATCTGCATGTACGAGACCCTCGCGGCATTTTATTTATTTCCCACGCCTTACATGCATTAAATTGACAAAATAGCCGCATTTTGTTCATATTCTTTGCTCAAACCCAAACCGCCTTACAAAGAGGTTGCGGAAGAGTTTTGGTACTGCAGTACAACATTTGCATGACATCACACTTTAATGACGTTACTGCCTTGGTAACCCACGCCACGATGCATGTCAGTTGTCATCGCCGCATACAGCCCTCCTCTACAGTAAACTACCCTCAGAAAGCACCTCGCTTCTTGGTTTGCAGTTGCTTCCATCTCGCTAACATCACTGGTGGAAACGCTACTATGTTTTCGACGGATATAACGTCCCCCAGTTCCACTCACACCAAATCGTTTACAAGGCAACGTCAGCAATGTTACCACAATGCATTTTAAGCTGCAGAAATGAAATGAATTCAATGCGGTCTGTTGCGAATGAAAAATAGTTAATACCAGAACGTGACCCAATTGAGAGGTCATCGGCCATCCAATCAAATCGCTAGAATCTTAGGTCAAGTCGCTATGACACAGGTCAACTGGTTACTAATAATAATCTTCTCATGCGGACGACGAGATCAGCAAGGCATGCAACCACCTTACACGCTGACCATCGCAATAAACATTAGTTTCAACAGAAATACCTAGTGGTTAACTTTAAAGTATTCATTAAACATGTCGACCATATGATAATAATGCCACTTTATGTCTCTATGAACAGTCTCATGTAATTATACCATCTCTGAAATAATATCTAGAGATTACACATCACCTAAAGTTAGTGTTCCTTCAGGGGACAATGTTTGTATTGACTTCATTTTCAGTTATCAGCAGAGACCATGGATTACCCGACGCATCTTCGATATAACCTACAGACAGGTGGTCAGGATTATTACATATAGCACGAAAAGCACCACCCATATAGTCCAGCATAACCAGAACATTCCTTGCAGACCATACTGCGCTGATGTAGTCTTCGCTGAATACGAGTTTGTTCATATACTACCACTCATACCAGACCAGGTCGACAACTGCGACCGTCCCAGCCATCGACAACTGAGGCGTGTTGTAGATATTCCCGTTAATAAATACCATACAGCTTTCTCGAAAGCCATCATTTTTCATTGATACATCGGTCAATAGCGTTATAGGCGGCTGCAACATAAATAATTCAATAAAAGAAGGTTGCCTTTTATGAACGAGATCGAATCGCTGCCATGAGTTATTTATGACTTAGTAAGATCGTTTATCTAGGGTTACGATCAGCCAGCCGCGGATGAGGCGTTACAACAGATAAACATTACCTATTCTCCGCTTCGACTTCGTTGCTGTGAGCTAATTTTGCTCCGTCACCCGTAATCAGCGTTGCGTTACGTCGCCGATATCAATATTCTCGCATTTCGTGGAATATTTAAGCCATACGTCACATTCTCAACGCAAAATATTGACAGTTTGTTCATTACACTCGATAACGACTTTGATCACATGACATGCTGAAGAAGTGAACGAAAGCGTTATTGTTGTCTACATGCCGCGCAGTTTTTTACTGGGGAAGCGGCATAAACCGAAATCACCATTATTTCTGAGCGCGAAAGAATATTGCTTATGAAAGGTGCTCATTAAAACATTTTCGATACGCTTGATGCAGCCATCACGAATCGGCCTTGAACTCGCCAAAGTTAAAATACAACGACAATACGAAAATAATGATGGAAGTTTGCGTTTACGTGAAGTTTTAAACCGTATTCATCAATAAAGTTAGGTATGTTGTGTTGCTATAATTTCAGCATTACCGAGTAAATCGACCATCCTTCAGGACAGTTCCCATTATCTTCCTCGAAAATCGAGGTGATCTCCACAATCAGTAATACGCTGAAACTGCAAACTATCTGGCATCCGCGGAGGTCACCACCGACATAGTTTTTGCCTATTAGTTCTTCATGATGTTCACTTATTACCTGGCAATTGTGGTGCGCCAGCAGCTCGTCACGCCTGGCTGGTGCCCGATTACGGCATAATGCGTAGTCGATGCAGCCCCTCGCAAGTGAAGAAATAGCGCTGAAAGCGTACCACTTCAGTCACTGTGTGTTGAAGCTGAACTTCGGTTAAAGAAACACAGATGTTAAATGCCAGAAATGGACAACTCGGTATAAGTAACAACACGCCGACACGATGATAAAGTTGTTCACAGTGAAAGCAGATGATGCAGGATCGTCGTCGACGATACTCAAACATCATAATAATTCGTACGTTATGACATGCTAACGACGACCAGCTCTCCGAGAGTTTTAATGATACTGCACTTCACCATTAAAACATGTTTCATCACCCGCATTAAAGTCATAAAGTCAGTTCGCTATATGATAGTCGGTTGAATATACATGCCTGGCGTATTGCACGGCATTAAAGACGAAAGCACCGGTTATATTCACGAACAAACGCCTTACGCAATACAAATCAGAGAACGAAGAGCCAGCGCTAGCAGACAAAGTCGTCTTCAGACTGTCGGGCAGGAAAACAACAAACAGATATCTTCAAATTTGTTACCAGCTAACGATAAACAAAAATCGCCAGTGCTCCATCGTCCGCAGTATTGCCACGATTATGGCACACTACGTTAAGAATATCATCAACGTCTGGCGTCAACAGTAAAGAACAGCATTCACAATGACGATGTTCGAAATATGACGTGGTACATAACCGTGCATAATAGAACAAATGCTATCAATATGAAATATTGTTTCAAATACATTTCGATTTGGAAATGTTACATAAAGAAAGCCTTCATTTATTCTTTGTAAAGTCCCAGGTTCGGCTTCAGCGTTTCGATGACGAAGTGCCTCACGGTCGCTCGTTCACTTGTTATTGCCAGGATGGGCCACGAAACAGATGGACGGTGAAACAGTAAGACGACGCAGCCATATTGAGAGCGAAGGATTAGCCTTAACGTTTCTCAACAACAGCATTTCAGATACATCGATTACGTGCGCCTGACGCGAGCGAGCCGCCCCACGCCCGCGTCATCTGCCAGTCATCACGGCGTATCGCAACAGAAAACGTACCAATAATTACTGTACCATGTGAAGCTCTTTAACAGACACCCAGCGTTTATGACTGCGGAGACACCAGATCAAAGTTCACACTTCGCACATAATTCCTGCGATTGAATTCTGAAATAAGAATAAGGTTTTGCTCGTTCTCCTGAGCTGCAGCAATGCCGAAAGGCCCCCGTTCACCGTCGTCCGTACGGCACCAGTAGGGTCGGCTTGTCCTTCCAGGTGCCGGTTGCGGTAGGTCGTGGCGAGCGCAGATGTTTGAAGAGATAGCTCAACAAAGCCGTATTGAGCCGAGCATCTCAATCGATTCAACGCAGTCAGAGCGAACGGCGCCGATGCCATCACTGCTTCTGTCATCATCATCATCATCAGTCATCATCATCATCATCAATGTTGTCCGTTTGGATTATTGACTGGGTGAAGTACACAAACGGCGTATTTCACGTCGTGAACCACAACGAGCGCAGCCAGCGAAGATGACCCCTGAATGACCTTTCGACCAGCAAGCACAGAGTTCGTTCTACGAAGTTCACGACGTCAGTGAGGTTCACTGCATCACGTAAGCCAGTTCGTCCAACATGGCGTATTCATAAGTTCGAGTTTGTCAGTAGTAGCAGGCAGCAAAGATAACTGGCCCGCATCTCGATAAGCAAAGACGTCGATCGCTGGTTGGAGATTTAGCGTATTAAAGGTCGGCATTTCGTGCGCAAAATAGCAATTAATGTAAGAGTGAGCATTTACGCCGCCAGTACATCACGGTAAAATTAGTCGTAATATAGTAATCAAGTACTGAACCCGGATCTTTCGGCGATTTGTTTAGAACCACTGTGTTGTTCATCGCCCCTTCGCTGGTTAGTAGTTCAGTGCCGACGTAAATTGATTATCGTATTTATCTGCGCTTTGAATAATCGAAGCCGTGAGCGGCTGTTCGCGTCATGTTTTCTTTATTGTTTGCAAACTTCGTCAGCAACTTCCATCTGTTCCTGCAGTATCTTTGCTTAACTTCAGTCAGTGAGTGAGCCGCTTTCGTAATATCGGTAATAGAAATGGGCTCGGCCAATACCGTACCCGCGTGAATCGAACCCGGCCGGCGTGACGCAGAGCCAACGTTTAACTACCGCGGCTGGTCCTGCCGTTAATAATCAGTCGCGAATTCAGTTACGCTCAGTAGCCTGGATTCGAAGATTATCTATACGTACTGGATTATCGCGCGAAATCAGTGAGTGAAATATTTGCTTGTTATCGACTCAGCAATATCTGTGCCATATATGCAGTGGTTCAACACCAGCAGGCACAGTAATGATGACATGTCGTTCAAGTCAGCGAGTTTAACTACCGAGTCCGTTAGTTTATCTTCACGATTAAGCATGACATGCACTTAAGACCACATTGCAGTTAATGTTTTGCCCAAGGTGGGGTTCAGGGGTCCCTGCACCCCTTTGAAATTTCTGGATCCGCCTATGGTGATCACGCGGGGGCGAGTGGGCAGATGAGTGGTGATGTGCAGCAATAGGCCGCGGGAGGGTTACTGATGATGGACAGTGAGTGAATGAGTTTAGTTTTACGCCGCTTTTAGCAATATTCCAGCAATATCACGGCGAGGGACACTTGAAATTAGTTTCACACATTGTACCCATGTGGAATCGAACCCGGGTCTTCGGCGTGACAAGCGAACTAGCGAACGCTTTAACTACTAGGCTACGCCGCCGATCCTGACAGGGCCATTTAATATCACTAACAACGATCTCTCTCTCTCTCTCTCTCACAAATTGTATGTATATATATATACACATACACATACACACACACACACACACACATATGAATAAAATGGAACAGATCAGAGCTGAGTCATTCTTAACTTGCTGAATCATTCAAAGTAGGAAGTACTTGTTTCATGACCCGGAAGGTCCGCGTTAGAATATGTCCATGCTTGTCGTAAGAGGCGACTAACGGGATCGGGTAGTTAGGCTCGCTGACTTGGTTGACACATGTCATCGGTTCCCAGTTGCGCAGATCGATGCTCATGTTGATCACTGGATTGTCTGGTCCAGACTCGATTATTTACAGACCGCCGCCATATGGCTGGAATATTGCTGAGTGCAGTGTAAAACTAAACTCACTCACCACTTGTTTCATGCGTGTCATCGTTTTCCAGTTGCGATATACAAGATGTCAATCTTCTAGTCCAGACGCGATTATTTACAGAGCGTAACAAGTTATATTTGGGATTAGTGGCGGCAGGATAGCCTGGTGGTTAAAGCGTTCGCTCGTCACGCCGAAGCCCCGGGTTCGATTCCCCACATGGGTACAACGTGTGAAGCCCATTTCTGGTGTTCCCCGCCGTGATATTGCTACAATATTGCTAAAAGCGGCGAAAACGTAACTCACTCACTCACTAAATTTGGGATTAAACTTTATAATTATAGTAGAGACCGTTGGAAGGTTGCAGTAAGGGTTTGCAAAACAAATAAAGAAAACTAATGTACGAACAACCACTCACAGCTTCGGTGTAAAATGACACAAGGATATAAATACAAGTAATAATCCAATTTACGCCAGCGCAGGATACTGCTATTGTGAGGGGCGGTGGGGTAGCCTAGTGGTTAAAGCGTTCGCTCGTCACGCCGAAGATCCGGGTTCATTTTCACACTTGGGTACTATGTCTGAGGCCCATTTCTGGTGTTCCCCGCCGTGATATTACTAAAAGCGGCGTAAACCTAAACTCACTCACCCATTAGTTGCTATTTTGCACACAATACCATGCTATGCACTTCAGAGAAATCTCCAGAACATATGACTTCAAACGTCTTTGCCTTATCAGGTGCAGACTGGTTATCTTTGCTGCCGTTCGCCTGCACTGTTCTGATACTATGCGCCTGTATCGGACAGAGTGTAAGGTCCCTCATATTTGGACGGAGCCAGGTATGTAACCCCATGATACGGAAGAGTGAACCCAAAATCACCGACGTCATAATGAGAGAGGACCTCATGAAGGAGGACAAGGTCAGCTTCTGTCGCTGCTGGAGGTCAAAGAAGGTCATCAGTAAACCAGGGTCATCGTACTCCTTTTTATCTAATACACTCATTGATCAGTAGTTCACGGCCTTGAATGCACTACCGTTTGTGTTAGTGTTACTTCACCCTAGTCAATAATGTATCCAAAATAACATAGCAGAAAAACAACATTGATGATGATGATGATGATGATGATGATGATGATGATGATGACAGAAGCCTAGTGATGAGCATCCGACGCCGTTCATGGCATCAGCTGCTTGTCTGACCGTTATGAATCAATTAACGGATTAAGTCTCAGCTCAAGTACGGCTGACTGGAGCTATCTCTCTCCAAAGTTATAAACATCTGCACTCTAATACGACCTACCACCTTGAACTTTCGTGGGATATTAAGCCGACCTACTCAGAAAATTGCCCGTACACTGCTAGAATTACGGATTATCTGGTGAATATATTGCGTAAGTCACAAGCATTAGCGAATCGATGGGGGCCTTTCAACGTGATATGACCTTACGAAATAGGGGAACGAATACAAAGGTACTTATTCTTATATTTCCAAATGCAGTCACATGGTCTCCTATGAATGTGCAAGTATGGGGCAGTCCTGAAAGTCTCCACAATTCGCTAAACATATAGGTCTGTTAAACGGGCTTCACTTTCTTATGTTACTCACGCATCAAGCAGGGTGGTGGGGTAGCCTAGTGGTTATAGCGTTGGTTCGTCATGTCGAACACCTGTGTTGGATTCCACACATGGGTACAATGTGTGAAGCCCATTTCTGGTGTCCCCCGCCGTGATATTGCTGGAATATTGCCAAAAGCAGCGTAAAACTGAACTCACTCCCGCATCAAACACACAGGTCGTGGGGTATCTGAAATACTGTTGAAAGCGGCCTTAAAACCAATCCCTTCACTCCTCCATAAGTACGTCGTCGTCTAACCACCACGTGCTCTGTTTTAGTGGCCATACTGCGACGGCGCTCACAAGTATCATAACCGTGAGACAGGCGACAACGTGGGGGCACTCGTCATCAGAAGCAAGGACTGGAAGCCGAAACCTAAGGATAAACACAAAGAAAATAAATGAAACTCTTTAGTGAATGCCAGCTTATTTCCAAATCAAAATGCTGTTTGAAACAATATTTGTGCCAATGAGTGTTTCATGATATACATTTGTTCTAATATACACAATTTAGTAACACCACATCATATTTCAGAACATCGATCGCTCACTTGTTTTGTGAATGCGCATGACAACTTACTGTTGACCGTTACCTGAATGATTGACGTGAAATAGATTCTGCTGAAAAGTGGAAGTATTCTTATAATCATTGTATACATTATTTTACACACATGTTACTCGTCACCGGACAGTCATTTTTTGTAATTTTTGTTTTATGTTAAGCTGAATAATAAATTTGGAAAATCTGTTTGTTTGTTTTCCTGCCGGTAAGTCAGTCTGGTTGACTTTGTCTGCTGCGCTGGCTCTTCGTTACTCTAGTTTGTGTGCATGAAACGTTTATTCAGTAGAATATATTTATATGAACTGCTCGTCTTTTATGCCTGTTATATACATATAGGCATGTATAATTCAACCGACTATCATATATATATATTTGAACTGACTATGACACAATACGAATTGTTTTCAAACATGTTTTAATGGTATTTTGAGGATATTCTCTCTGAAGATATCATTAAAACTCTCGGAGAACAGTTCGTGTTGTAATATTATGATATATCATAACATGCAATGAATTGATATGAGTGACAGGCTGTGTCAGACCGGCAGTACACTACCATCATCTGCTCACTGTAGGCGTTGGGCTTAACATCATCGCATTGTGATCGGCAATATATGTTTGTTGTTTACCCCCCTATATACCGAGTTGTGTTTCTGGCGCACATTTTTATAACATCTGAAAAGTGAGCGTTGCGCGAGAATTTCGTATCTTGTGTTTCTTTGTTGCCTAACCGAAAGTTCAGCTTTGTTCCAACTGTGTGACGAGGTAATTAAGTGACTGAGTGAGAGAGTTGGGTTTTACGCCGCTTTCAGCAATATTCCAGCAATGTCACTGCGGGGAACACCAGAAATGGGCTTCACACATTGTACCCATGTGGGGAATCGAACCCGGGCCTTAGGCGTGACGAGCGAACGCTTTAACCACTGGGCTACCCTACCGCCCCGGAGGTAATTAAGTGAACATCATGAGGAATATGATGATATGCGTAAACTATGTCAGTGAGGTTGACCTCCACCGGATGCCAAGACCGGATTTGTACGGGGGTTTCAGCACGTATTACTGTTAATGGAGAGAATCCGCCTCAGTTTTCGGAGAATATAATGGGAATATCCTCTGGAATTTTTTGGGATGGTCCGATTTACTCAGTGTATAAGTATAGCAACACAATACATACCTAACTTGGTGATGAATACATATGTAGTTTCAAAAACTTCACATGCACCAAACACTAAACGCTTCCATGTTATTTCCATGTGTGTATCCATCGTTTGTATTTTAACTTTTGAGTTCAAAGTTGCATTCGGGCTTGAATAATGCCATCAAACGTATCAGAAATGGACACAATGAACACCTTTCATAAAGCAAATATTCTTTCGCACTCAAAAATAATAATTGATTTCGAGTTTGAAATGCCACTTCCCAAGTAAAAACAGGGCAACATGTAGATTGTAGTAACGCTTCGTTCACTTCTTCAGCATGGTCATGTGATCAAGTCACATGGTTTATCCGGAAGTGTAATGGATGCAGCAAGTTTGTCAATATTTTGCGTTAGGGAATGTGGCGTATGGCAAATATTCCACGAAATACGAGTGTAATTATCAGCTGACGGGAAGAACAACGCAGCACGCAGATCTTGGTTACACAGGTGACCGAGGTAGGTTAGCTCTGTAACAGGTGCCAGAAGTGTCAGAAGCGGAATAAGGTCATGTTTATCTGTTTATGAACGCCTCATCCGTAACAACGGTCATGGCCTAGGTAATAAACGGTCTTACTTTAAGTCACTAAACTCTTCTCATGGCCTTTGACCATGATCTCGTTCAGTCATAAGGCTAATATACTTGTGGGTATTTATGTTGCGAAAATACACATACCATATATATATATATATATTATTGATGTATCAATGAAAAATGTTATGAAAAATCTTTCGAAACATATGGGAGTGTTTATTACAAGCAGGGATAATCTACAACACGCCTTATAGTCTCCCTGTTACATGCGATGAAACAGGACAGGTCACGGTCGCAGTTGTCGACCTGGTCTGAGGTTATATAGGTGGTAGTTCATATGAATAAACTCGTATTCCAGCCAAGGCCTACATCAAGCACACCTTGGTATAGTGCAAAGTCGTCTAGTTATATGCTGGACTATATAGGTGGGTGCTTTCATTGCTATATAGAACAATAATACAACCACCTGTCGTAGTATATAGGTTATATCAGAGGTCATCAGGTAAATCCATGGTCTCTGCTGTGGCTTGGAAAGATGAAGTCCATAAACTGACATACAATTTCTAAACATTTTGTCCCCTGAACTAACTAGGTGATGTGGCTATGCAATCTCTGGATGGTAGTTTGGGATGGTATAGTACATAAAGTTTGTTCATAGGGGGGGACACCAGGAATTGGCTTCACACATTGTATCATATGGGGAATTGAACCCAGGTCTTCGGCATGACAAGTGAATGCTTTAAGTTTAACCACTAGGCTACCCCTTTCTTTCTGTTGAGCTTGTGTTTTTATTACCCACGTGGTCAACGTATGGGTAGTTGCATACTGATCTCGTACGTCACATGAGTGTCGTATCGCGTTGACCTGTGTCATAACGACTTGACCTAAGATTCTAACGATTTGATTGGATAACCGATGACCTCTCAATTAGGTCACATTCTGACGTAACTATTTTTTCATTCATAACAGACACGTGAATTCATTCATTCTACAACTTAAATGCATTGTGTGAATGTAACATTGCGAACGTTGCCTTGTCGCTGTTTAATTGTGAGTGGAACTGAGACATTATATCCGTCGAAAAACATAGCGCAACGTTTCCACCAGTGATGTTAGCCGAATGAAGCAACTGCAAACCAAGAAACGAGGTGCTACGGAGTAGTTTACTGTAGGAGGCTGTAACGAGGCTGATGACAACTGACATGCATCGTGGACGTCAGTTACCAAGGCAGTGACGTCATTAAAGTGTGATGTCATGCAAATATTGTACTACAGTACAAAACTCTTCCGCAACCTCTTTATGAAACCGGTTTCGGTTTGAAACCAAAATATGAACAAAAATACGCTATTTTGTCAATTTAATGCATGTAAGACGTGGGAAATAAATAAAATACCACACGAGGTCTCATTACATACGAATTATACGAAACTCGTGACCTTCCTATGTTATCTGACCTCGCTATCGCTACCATAGGAAGGACATGAGTTTCGTATAATTCGTATGTAATGAGACCTTGTGTAGTATTCTCTATGTATCAGCCATGGTAAGCATGGTAGATCAATTACATGAGGTATGAATGATACTGCCACAAGTATGTTTGACTTTGCAATAATGCTGTAGGTAAACATAATTCTTGTCCTTACATATTTCCATATGTCCTGCTCCATGCTGATCTCGACATCCCACAAACTGTGTTGAACTGGTGAGATTTTTTAAGAATTAATGCAGGACGCCCTGTGAAGCTAAGCCTGCTCCAGCAAGACGATACAATTCAGTGATTACAGGTATAAAGAGAATACTACACGAGGTCTCATTACATACGAATTGCGTTTACGTTTTTCGACGGATATAATGTCTCAGTTCGACTCACAATTAAACAGCGACACGGCAACGTTCGCGATGTTTACATTCCCACAATGCATTTAAGTTGTAGAATGAATGAATTCACGTGTTTGTTATGAATGAAAAAATAGTTACGTCAGAATGTGACCTAATTGAGAGGTCATCGGTTATCCAATCAAGTCGTTAGAATCTCAGGTCAAGTCGTTACGACACAGGTCAACGCGATACGACACTCGTGTGACGTACGAGATTAGTATGCAACTACCCATACGTTGACCACGTGGGTAATATTAGGTGATCTAGGCTCTGTCCTTATTAGGTGAATTGGGAGAGAGTGAAGCAGAAAAATTAGGTGATCTGGGTATGTTCCCATTTCGTACAGCTGGGGTGCAGTACATGTTCCTTTTATGGCACGGTGGTCTATGGGGATGATTTACAGGATCTGTAGAGCATGTGTTTTAATCCCAGATAGTAGCTGATTATGATGCAGGCTCTGTCAATACCATTCAGCAAAGTTGTCAACATCTACCAATAGCATCATCTGAGGCTTTCATCCCACAGAGATGAAAACATGTCTTTACTTCATATATGTTTGCAAACAGACCATAGGAGCCATTTGGGTGAGTGAGTGAGTTTAGTTTTACGCCACTTTTAGCAATCTTACAGTTATATCATGGCAGGGAACACAAGAAATGGGCTTCACACATTATACCCATGTGGGGAATCGAACCTGGGCCTTCGGCATGACGAGCAAATGCTTTGACCACTAGTCTACCCCATCGCCCCAGGAGCCATTTGGGTAATGTTTCCAGTTTGTAACTGGCTTGAAGTCTCAAATGGTGGTATAGATAATACTGTGTTGCCTTGGCAACGTGGCATCTTGCTCATAATATCAGCCCCTGCTTGTCTGGTCAAGGCTTGATTAAAAATTCCAGTACTTGTTATAGAATAATCGAGGAATGCAGACTAAGTGATTTAACAATAGTAGCTCACTTTCCAAAAATATTTCGTTTAGATCCCCATGGTTTGTTTCAATTTGTTTTTGAACCGACATTCTGATCTTGAATGTTTTAGGAACGTAGGTCAAAGTTTATTATACACAATAAACTGTGCATGTACATTTATGGCAAAGCCGCAATAACTCGGTGCGCCAATGTTTGTGCGTCACAGTCATGTTATTCATGTAATTTCAGAAACTATGCTGTTATCGACCGGGACCAATGTTCAACATTGTGCTAACAAACCTGACAATGATGAGGACCAGAGCCAGGTCACCGTGACATCCTTCACAATGCAGGTCGCTGGACATGTATATGGCAAGAAAGACAAAAAGCAAGGTACACCTGGTAATGATGCGCCCCTCCTGTATACACCCAAGTGGCCCCTGTGGGAACCTTGGCTAGGATAGCTCCCCACTGCCTCTAACCCTGGCTTGCTTGACACGTCATCGGTTCCCAATTGTGCAGGTCGATGATCATGCTGTTGATTCCTGGATTGTCTGGTCCAGACTCAATTATTTACAGACCGCCGCCATATAGCTGGAATATTGCTGAGTCCGGCGTAAAACTAAACTCACTCACAAAATTTGAAGCTAAAGTGTCTGTAAGAGGCGAAAACATAATACTGTCTTCAACACAGTCTTCAAAACAGCTTATATTTAAAGTGTCTGAAGTATGGGGTGAGGCATACGCCCGGCACAAATTCCCAAACCCCCACCTGTCATCCACACCCTCTTCTCTGGACCTTTGTAAATGGCACACTTGGAATGGCATGTGCAATTAAGAAAGCTATAAAACTCATTGCTAACCATGTTCACAGATCTGGTAAACTGAAAAGACTTTAAGATCAGTGGTAATTTTAGATTTGGTCTGGTCATGGGAAACAAGAAATCTCTATTGATAGTGATTCTTTCATCTGATCTATTTTGGTGATTCATCGGGTTGCTGTTATTTTGTTATTACCCCACAAGAAAGTTTGTAAGTAAACAGTTTGTAAGAACTTCATCAAGCTTTGATTATACGTATGGTATGTAGTGATCACAGCACAGCAACCTTATGGTCAAGTTGATATGTTGTACAGGGAGCAGTATTGACAGTTAGTGATTAGACATGGTATTAAAGTACTGTTGGAAATAGAAAAAAACTGTTTTTAGGCTGTCACTCTGTATCCCTAAAATTTACACATTTGCAAATAGCATATGTCGAAATAACCCACACCGGCCAAACTGGGCGTTCAGTGGGATGCATAATAGGATATCCAGAAAAGCATGTTTACTCGTAAAATCGGGCAAAACTTAGAAAAATACGAATGGCTGCTGAAAACAATAGATCAGACTATAGATGGCAATTAGGTCACTCAGCCAGGTATGGCCACGGACCATCGACTCACCTGGCATGAAATGCATGTGCTGCATACAGGCACAAGGGGTCATCTCAAAGATATTTTATGCTTTTTTTATGTGTGTTGAATATGTTTCATCTATTGATTAACATCTTACGTGTCTTTCTTTCATAAAGTTTATGTTGTGATACGTAAAAGAGTATGATACCCATAGAAAAGCTTATATCAGCCATCGTATGAAATGTCTCAAAATATGTAGGTGGCATGACCACCAGAAGATCGACAGGATTGGATATTATTTGTAAATTGTTATGACATGCCGTTTTCTTCCCCAGTTTAATTCGCCTAAAGGATTATTTTATTGTAGCTGATATCTCTGTTCCCCAGCCCGACCTCAACCACCGTCTGCGACACCCGCCCTGGTTTTGCTTTTGAGACGACCCCTCCTAGCTGTTTCTTTTTTCAGTGATAGTGAGACTCCATGGCAGCTACATCCTTAATAGTTTCAGTGTTGAAGTTATTATTTTTTATGTCAGCTATCTTGTATAATGAAGCTAAGTTTAATTACAAAATGGGTGTTTAAAAAGTGTCCTTTGTAATACAATATCATCGCACACTAATTTGAATAAAGCCATGGTCTGTTCCAAATAAGTCGCTTTGGACTTAGAAAAGAACACATTGCTCATTTCTGCACTAATCTCTCCTCAGTAAAGTCCTTTTTCTACGTTTCCTATCTCCTTACCACTGAGACTGTACTTAGGCTGAGCTTAGTTTAACAGATATTTCACACTTTCATATATCAACTACATAAATTGTAGATATTAATGCGAAAAAACAGGGTTTTTTCTATTTCCGACAGTACTTTAATATAATCCTGCCAAGACTGAAAAATCAAGCATCTACTTTGTACGAGAATACTCCAGTGTATACAATTTACCCTCTATCATGCTTGTGGTGAATACTAATTGTTCACGCTTGTGACCACGAATTATTCATGAAGTGAATATTAATTATTCACCTAGTGAATACTAATTTCTTATATTGTGACTTTCAAGTATCAACATTATGTTAATGAATATTCTATGTATAATTCTGTGAAATGGTATAGAAAGAGGATATGGTGTAAAAAGAGTTACCATGGTTACCCATGCTTGTTGATGTGGATTTCTTAGCCCTGAAACTCAGTGAAATATAGTGACAAATGAAATTGTGTCAGCCCACCCTAAATTTTTGACAGATTAGTGAGTAGTTTTTGTACGCTTTTAGCAATATTCCAGCAACATCATTGTAGGGGACACAAGAACTGGGCTTCGATACATTGTGCCCATGCTTGAAATTGAACTCAGGTCTATGGCGTGCCAAAAACGTTCCCTAACCTCTCGGCTACCCTCTAGTTCTTTAACAAGTGAACTGACTAGACCCCACTGTGCCTGTCCCACAACACTATTTACACCTGTTATGACACTGTACGTGCTATTTACAAATACTCATAAATGTCAGTGCTTGGTGATAAACGAAGAGATCGCACTTAAATATCCCTGCCGTCTGATATACACTCAAATGAAATGTGTACTGCTGTTATTTTATCTGGTATAATGTTAAAAAGTAAGGTTTATATGTCGTAATTATACAGGAAGTCTGTGAATGATTGAGTTAGATTGGTCTTCAGCAACCTATTCTCGTTGTAAGAGGCGAATAATGTTTATGTGTATATCCACGTCTCCCAGTTGTGTCATTCATAATGTCAGTCACTGGATTATCTGATAATGACTCCATACCAGTGTTTCCGTTATCCGGTATATACTGCACTTTGACCGGTACAAAGTTAGGCTGAAGGTCATCATATCAGGCAAATTTTAAAAACAATTTTCTAATCACCTATGTCAATTTCATTTCTCCTCAAGAAAGATTACTTTGTCAACTAAAAAAATAGCATTTTGGAAAACCCCTGGCTAAAAATAGTGGCATTGACGCATTGCAATGCCCTCTACATTTCTGATTGGTTGTTAGGGTGCAAGGTCTTGTGCACAATGAAAAGCGTGATCACTTGACCGGTAAAAAATTGCAAATGACCGGTAATTGAAATGCTAGCCAATCACGATGTCCAGCTGTGGAAACACTGCATATGCTATAGCTCTCAGTTATATAAGGGACCGTTCATAACTTCACCTCTTTGTTGTAACTTCACCTCTTTGTTGTGTAGGGACACTAACTGTACCTCAATGAGGGACATCTCCCAATGTGTTGTGTAGGAACCTCACTAACTTCACCTCTTTGTTGTTAAAGTAGGCTACAAATCACACTGTACCTCAATGAAGCGCCTCCCGTGGCGTGTTGTGGAATAGGAACCTCAGAACCAAACTTCAGTCACCTCTTCTTTGTTGTGTAGGGACACTGTACCTCAATGGACGATCCCAGTGTGTGTAGGAACCTCACTAACTTCACCTCTTTGTTGTGTAGGGACACTGTACCTCAATGACGCCTCCCAGTGTTGTATAGAACCTCACTAACTTCACCTCTTTGTTGTGTAGGGACACTGTACCTCAATGATGTCTCCCAGTGTTGTGCAGGAACCTCACTAACTTCACCTCTTTTGTTGTGTAGGGACTACCTGTACCTCAATGACGCCTCCCAGTGCTGTGTAGGAACCTCACTAACTTCACCTCTTTGTTGTGTGTGGGACACTGTACCTCAATGACGCCTCCCAGTGTTGTGTAGGAACCTCACTAACTTCACCTCTTTGTTGTGTTGGGACACTGTACCTCAATGACGTCTCTCCCAGTGTTGTGTAGGAACCTCACTAACTTCACCTCTTTGCTGTAGGGACACTGTACCCCTCAATGACGCCTCCCAGTGCTTGTGTGTAGGAACCCTCACTAACTTCACCTCTTTGTTGTGTAGGGACGCTGTACCTCAATGACGCCTCCCAGTGTTGTGTAGGAACCTCACTAACTTCACCTCTTTGTTGTGTAGGGACACTGTACCCTCAATGACGCTCCCAGTGTTGTGTAGGAACCTCACTAACTTCACCTCTTTGTTGTGTAGGGACACTGTACCTCAATGACGCGTCTCCCAGTGTTGTGTAGGAACCTCACCAACTTCACCTCTTTGTTGTGTAGGGACACTGTACCTCAATGACGTCTCCCAGTGTTGTGTAGGAACCTCACTAACTTCACCTCTTTGTTGTGTAGGGACACTGTACCTCAATGACGTCTCCCAGTGTTGTGTAGGAACCTCACTAACTTCACCTCTTTGTTGTGTAGGGACACTGTACCTCAATGACGTCTCCCAGTGTTGTGTAGGAACCTCACTAACTTCACCTCTTTGTTGTGTAGGGACACTGTACCTCAATGACGTCTCCCAGTGTTGTGTAGGAACCTCACTAACTTCACCTCTTTGTTGTGTAGGGACACTGTACCTCAATGACGTCTCCCAGTGTTGTGTAGGAACCTCACTAACTTCACCTCTTTGTTGTGTAGGGACACTGTACCTCAATGACGTCTCCCAGTGTTGTATAGGAACCTCACTAACTTCACCATCTTTGTTGTGTAGGGACACTGTACCTCAATGACGTCTCCCAGTGTTGTGTAGGAACCTCACTAACTTCACCTCTTTGTTGTGTAGGGACACTGTACCTCAATGACGTCTCCCAGTGTTGTGTAGGAACCTCACTAACTTCACCTCTTTGTTGTGTAGGGACACTGTACCTCAATGACGTCTCCCAGTGTTGTATATAGGGAACCTCACTAACTTCACCTCTTTGTTGTGTAGGGACACTGTACCTCAATGACGCCTCCCCAGTGTTGTGTAGGAACCTCACTAACTTCACCTCTTTGTTGTGTAGGGACACTGTACCTCAATGACGTCTTCCAGTGTTGTGTAGGAACCTCACTAACTTCACCTCTTTGTTGTGTAGGGACACTGTACCTCAATGACGTCTCCCAGTGTTGTATAGGAACCTCACTAACTTCACCTCTTTGTTGTGTAGGGACACTGTACCTCAATGACGTCTCCCAGTGTTGTGTAGGAACCTCACTAACTTCACCTCTTTGTTGTGTAGGGACACTGTACCTCAATGACGTCTCCCAGTGTTGTGTAGGAACCTCACTAACTTCACCTCTTTTGTTGTGTAGGGACACTGTACCTCAATGACGCCTCCCAGTGTTGTGTAGGAACCTCACTAACTTCACCTCTTTTGTTGTGTAGGGACACTGTACCTCAATGACGTCTCCCAGTGTGTGTAGGAACCTCCTCACTAACTTCACCTCTCTTGTTGTGTAGGCCACTCTGTACCTCAATGACTTCCAGTCTTCCAGTGTGTAGGAACCTCACTAACTTCACCTCTTTGTTGTGTTGGGACACTGTACCTCAATGACGTCTCCCAGTGTTGTGTAGGAACCTCACTAACTTCACCTCTTTGTTGTGTAGGGACACTGTACCTCAATGACGTCTCCCAGTGTTGTGTAGGAACCTCACTAACTTCACCTCTTTGTTGTGTAGGGACACTGTACCTCAATGACGTCTCCCAGTGTTGTGTAGGAACCTCACTAACTTCACCATCTTTGTTGTGTAGGGATGCTGCACCTGGGGAGGGGGATGATTCTGAAGGCGCTGCAGGATCCCCCTCGGGGAACAAGGGAGCTGCAGTTCTACCAACAAGTTTTCTCCCCCACGAATACCGACGAGGTCACCATAGCTCTCAGAAGGTTCATGCCAGCCTACCATGGCACAATGGAATTTGATGGAGGTAACTACCAATCTTGTGTAGAGCTAGTGAGTGAGTTTAGATTTAACATCACGTCAGCATTGTTCCAACTGATATAGTGACCTAAATATTGTTGTTTCAGTAGGGTTTCTGAAGCTGGAGAATATTGTAGAACACTACAAACAGCCATGTATAGCTGATGTAAAGATGGGGAAGGTGACGTCCGACCCCCACGCCACACCGGAGAAGGCAGCGTACGAGAAGTCCAAGTGTCCTAGTGCTGCGGTACTTGGCTTCCAGATCTCAGGAATGTTGGTCAGTAGAAGTACTGATGAAATATATTGGTCAGATGATTAGACTGACGAACGACACAAATGTTGTTTAGGTCACCACTTCGGGCCTCTTGACTTGTTAAGCTGACACACTTTTGAAATTCAAAATGGTGGCAAACCAGCCTCAGTCACTGTTAGTAAATCGATGCTCATACTATTCATCACTGGTTTCTGGTCAATCTATGATACTGTCAGTTTTGTATATAATATTATTTTGTAGATAATATCAACAATGTTCATGATTGCTTGATTTATTCCAGGGTCGGTGGGGTAGTCTAGTGGTTAAAGTGTTTGCTCTAACTCAAAGACCCGGGTTCGATTCCCCATGTGGGTACAATGTGTGAAGCCAATTTCTGGTGTCCCCTGCCATGATCTTGCTGGAATATTGCTAAAAGTTGTGTAAAACTAAACACACTCACTCATTTATTCCAGATATATCAGCCTGACACTGGTCAGTATGAGAGAGTGGACAAAGTAGCTGGACACAAACTGACCACAGATAACATGATCAGTGAAGGTGAGTGGAAGGCTGGTCATGTTTGGAGTCATTTTTGGTCAGGAGATATCTGACAGTTGTCTTGTAAAAACATCCACCAGGGCTCCAGATAATTTTTCAACATCAGGAGTACGTGTACTCCTTATTTTTTCAATATAGGAGTACTGGAAAAACTTGAAAGTACATTTAGAGTACTGAATGGAAATTAGTAATCAGTATTCTTGTGTTTGTTTGGTATATGCACCACAACATTGCTACTCTTGTGTAAACAGGTCAATAAACAATAAAACAATACTTTTTCATAAAAATACTTCTGTAAATGATTCGTACACCATTGCTGTGGTACGTATCTGCTACGTTTTCAAAATTATTTCCTACCGTATCGTGCATTTTTTTTATCCGTTCATACGTCAATACGGCCCTCATCTGGAGCCCTGATCCACTATTTGGTCATGAATGTGGTATAGAAATTACATAACCACAGAATCAAATGTTTTTAGACTAAAGTACTGTCAGAAATGCTAGAAAAATGCTTTTTGACTTATATTTAAAATTGAGAGGTTTACAGTTCTTAAATAACAAATATCACTTCAAGAAACATCTACCTAATGTAGACCGAGGGAATAAATTTTGAGACATGCTCTAAAATGTGTTTTTACTGATGAAAATACCCAAAACTTAGAAAAATAAGGGGTAGTTGGACGCTATTTG
>NW_025766771.1:0-20266 GCF_003918875.1 Haliotis rubra | reverse complement strand
CGCGCAGCGGCGTAAGTCTGTATGTTATACATCGTTAGAAGCGCACTGGAAAGGCCTTTCAAATGCGCTATAGATATTAAGAATCCACCTTTGCATAATGAATTTATGTGGAAAACATCTTCCGCCCACAGCACGTTGGAGACGGAAATGACCATTATACACGAACAACACTGGTACCTTTGCGCAGAGGCGTAAATGTGCATGTTATACATCGTTAGAAGCGCACTGGAAGGACCTTTCAAATACGCTATTGATATTAAGAATCCAACATTGCATAATGAATTTATGCGGAAAACATCTTCCGCCGATAGCACATGGCACACGGAAATTATCATTATACGCGAACAAGACCTTTGCACAGCGGCGCAAATGCGCTTGTTATACATCCTTAGAAGCGCACTGGAAAGGCCTTTCAAATGCGTTATAGATATTAAGAATCCAACTTTGCATAATGAATTTATGTGGAAAACATCTTCCGCCCACAGCACATGGCACACGGAACTTATCATTATACGTGAACAAGACCTTTGCACAGCGGCGCAAATGTTGCATGTTATACATCGTTAGAAGCGCACTAGAAAGAGACCTTTCAAATGCGCTATAGATGTTAAGAATCTAACATTGCATAATGAATTTATGCGGAAAACATCTTCCGCCGATATCACATTGAGACGGAAATGACCAATATATACGGACATCTAAAGTACCTTTGCGCAGCGGCGTAAATGTGCATGTTATACATCGTTAGAAGCGCACTGGAAAGGCCTTTCAAATGCGTTATAGATATTAGAATCGAACATTGCATAATGAATGAATTGTGCAAAAAACATCTTCCGCCGATACACATGGGACACGGAAATGACCCATTATACACGAACAACACTGGTACCTTTGCGCAGCGGCGTAGATGTGCATGTTATACATCGTTAGAAGCGCACTGGAAAGACCTTTCAAATACGCTATTGATATTAAGAATCCACCTTTGCATAATGAATTTATGCGGAAAACATCTTCCGCCCACAGCACGTTGGAGACGGAAATGACGATTATACACGAACAACACTGGTACCTTTGCGCAGCGGCGTAAATGTGCATGTTATACATCGTTAGAAGCGCACTGGAAAGGCCTTTCAAATACGTTATTGATATTAAGAATCTAACTTTGCATAATGAATTTATGCGGAAAACATCTTCCGCCGATAGCACATGGCGCACACGGAAATTATCATTATATGCGTGAACAAGTCCTTTGCACAGCGGCGCAAATGTGCATGTTATACATCGTTAGAAGCGCTCTGAAAGGAGCCTTTCAAATGCGCTATAGATGTTAAGAATCCAACATTGCATAATGAATTTATGCGGAAAACATCTTCCGCCGATATCACATTGGAGACGGAAATGACCAATATATACGGACATCTAAAGTACCTTTGCGCAGCGGCGTAAATGTGCATGTTATACATCGTTAGAAGCGCACTGGAAAGGCCTTTCAAATGCGTTATAGATATTAAGAATCGAACATTGCATAATGAATTTATGCACAAAAAACATCTTCCGCCGATAACACATGGGACACGGAAATGACCATTATACACGAACAACACTGGTACCTTTGCGCAGCGGCGTAAATGTGCATGTTATACATCGTTAGAAGCGCACTGGAAAGACCTTTCAAATACGCTATTGATATTAAGAATCCACCTTTGCATAATGAATTTATCCGGAAAACATCTTCCGCCCACAGCACGTTGGAGACGGAAATGACCATTATACACGAACAACACTGGTACCTTTGCGCAGCGGCGTAAATGTGCATGTTATACATCGTTAGAAGCGCACTGGAAAGGCCTTTCAAATACGTTATTGATATTAAGAATCCAACTTTGCATAATGAATTTATGCGGAAAACATCTTCCGCCGATAAAGCACAGCGGCACACGGAAATTATCATTATACGCGAACAAGTCCTTTGCACAGCCGCGCAAATGTGCATGTTATACATCGTTAGAAGCGCTCTGGAAAGGCCTTTCAAATGCGTTATAGATATTGAGAATCCACCTTGCATAATGAATATATGCGGAAAACATCTGCCGCCCATAGCACATTGGAGACGGAAATTACCATTATATACGGACATCTAAAATACCTTTGTGCAGCGGCGCAAATGTGCATGTTATACATCGTTAGAAGCGCACTGGAAAGGCCTTTCAAATGCGTTATAGATATTAAGAATCCAACATTGCATAATGAATTTATGTGGAAAAACATCTTCCGCCCATAGCACATGGCCCATAGCGCATTGGAGACGGAAATTACCATCATATACGGACATCTAAAGTACCTTTGCGCAGCGGCGTAAATGTGCAAGTTATACATCGTTAAAAGCGCACTGGAAAGGCCTTTCAAATGCGTCATAGATATTAAAAATCCAACATTGCATAATGAATATTATAGCTGTCATGGACCAACATCAGATATAGAAATAATTACCAAACGAAACAAGCACTGATTTTCGCTGATACCGTCGGCACACCAGATGGGAAATGTCGCAGATGTACGTGTTATTCGTTTTTAGGAAACAAATTTGAAAGGGCCCATATGCATTATAGATATTATGGATCGCACACAACGGATGAAGGACGAAAAAAATTAAGCGACATGTAGGTCGTTAGACACGAATTTGCATATAGACATTATAGCTGAAAAAGAGACCTTATATATATATATACATTGTCATATAAATGAATGATAAACATTGCGAAATACACGTACGTCTACGTATCAAATAAGTTGCACAATGGTGATTTATAGCTCGTCGGAACCACCCCAAAGAAACTTTAAGAGCTATTCGTATTAACCAGCACTCACCACGTGGAGGTTGCTCTTTTAAGAGTGCCATTTTCATTTTCCTGCACCATTCCCACAACAGCAAGTTCGAACAGCGAACCCCTTTACTACTGTTGTATAAAACCTAATGCGTCAATACTCGACATTAGGTTAATATGGAATTACAGGTTATATCCTATTACTTCTAGCCTATAGTTGATTATGGTTTGATCATCTTTCCCTGTTTCTGTTACCTTTCCTTCCCCTACCTTCCACTATCCACCTAATTTATTACCTTTGGGCTTGATGAGTTTGCCTTTGCCTTTACTTTTGCCTTTTCCTTTCCCTACCTTTGGGGTTTGGGGGGGCTGGGCTGGGGCGTTGTTGGAATGGACGCCGAGGCAGGTTCCTCACCGTCGTTTGATGCACTAGCTGCTTGTTTGATGACACCGGCTACAAATGCACACTCACTAGCAGCCTGTAAGGGTGTTTTTTTACATAATATTTATCTACTGTTTTGGGCCATGTGCAAGATAGTCACTGGCCATCTTACGTTTTGCATCATCATCGGGATGCTGCCTTGCCACTTCAGTCTCCAAAGCTTTTCGAACATCCGTGGCTGTAAATGTCTTACGTTTATTTCCCTCGTTGGGTTTAAAGAAACCTCTTTCGCCCTGGAAGCGGGCCAACTCGAGGGACATGTTACCCACTTCGGTACCATTGTCCACCTTTCTGAAGAAAGGCGACTTTTCCGGCTGGACATCTTCAGGCATGTCACCACGTATATACCGGCGGTAATCCCTGAACATGTTGTACTTCTCTTGCACAAGGTTATGCTGACCAGGAAGCTCGTGGACGTCTTGTGGTCCATGAACGAAATTTGGTACCTGCCGCCAACGGATCGTGCCTTATCAAAGTCAGCCAACTTCATACAGGATGCCACCGAAGGTCTTTGGGCATGACCAAGTTGAATTATCCCACAGGACAGGTACCGCATCACCAGGCGCTGATCGTCATCGGATTGTCGATCTGCCTTGGCCCGATCCAGGATGTCCCTCACCTCCTGTCTGGTTGCAGGATCTGTGTATCCCTTTGAGCAACGGAAATGGATGGCGGTTGCCTGGTTTCATCTCTGAATTCTGCAACAGATTTATGGGCTTCCTCGCGTTTATATTGTTTACTTACACCTGTATATGAACAATTTGTAGCACTTGTAAACCTACGCAAATTATCGCAAACCCTGGGTGACATTTTAACATATGTTTGACAGTAGGTGAGAAAGGATTTGACTGCTGCCATGTAATTTTTAATGGCACCTGCAGAAACCCCGTTTTGCGAAAATACCATGTTGAAATGATGTATTTCATCTACGTGCTCAAATATATCAAAATTGATACAAGCCATATTACTATTTGGGAATACCTGTTTTGGATAAAATAGAAAAACTTAGAAACGCGGCGACATGTGTCCCCAGCATTACGCCCTGCTTTTTAAGAATATTGGTTAAATATTGCTTAAACCCTGAAAGTGTGGGTTCACTTTCAGGAACCTATCATATGCTTCGTGAGTTAGTTAGATTAGCCCTGACTGAGTTGTGTTGGTAATTATACCGAGTACCATTTCTGGTCGACCCAGTTAAACCAGTACTGGTACTCGGCATTGATTATTATTTGAAGGAGAGGCTACAGGTGCGTCCTCCCCTTGTATTGTGTGGCCAAAGTGTTTTAGCACCCTGATGTACTCAGGGATTTGGTTTTGTTTATTGTGAATGTGCCACAAAAAATGCCAATAGAGCCGACATGGACACAAGCTGAGTAGCTGTATAAGACTCGCTTTGGCGGCGATTTTGGGCATGAATGGCGTTTATAGCAGCAGTAGAACTGTTAGGATAACATTTTTTTAAATGCGCAACGCCTTTGTAATATGTTTTGCACTTTGACAAACCACTGATACATTTGTGGAAGGCATACTGGCAAAAGATTCACTGTACTATGTTTCTGGGAGCTACAGAAAAGGGCCTTGATGTCACAGTTTTGTACTTGGATATTTTAAGAACCCTATTTATGCTATGTATCAGTTTGATATATTGAGCAGCGTAGATGACTTATTAAAAACAAGCAAAAGGTAATAAAAGTAAAAGTTCACTTACCAATAGGGATCGTCAACGCCGACTGGTATTCGTCCACTAAGACACTCGGTCTGTGATGATGATATTGTGAGCATTCAGTTATATTACCACGTCCCAGACAGATAGCCAATGGAATGGTTTAGATGAAGGTCACTGTCATGTGACCAAGTCGGATGTTTTTAAGGAGAGGAGGAATTGTGAATTGCCCATCTCCATTCTATGCATGACGTCCATTTGAGGGGCAAGGGCACGCCAAAAGGTGAATTGCCCATCCCAATGAAACCAAGCATTCTATGCACATGGCCGAAATCAGTCGGGCGACAAGATTATAAAATCACAAAGCTGCTTATCAAAAGAAGGATATCTTCACGGTGACGAAATTAAATTTGCTGATTAGTGGTACATCTCCGGAAATTACCTGCCACGCCTCAGACTAAACAGTGAACACAGCAGAGTGATGGACAGCTAATGAAGTGATAATTAGATTTTACAGGAAGCTAGAGATGTGCATGTATATACAACGAATCCACGAGGACAGGTCAAACAGACGTTATAAAAACAATGATGATACGTAGATGTGATATATAGAGTGTGATATAAAGCTAATTAAGTGACAATAGCGGCGGCTTTTGTGATAAAGCGCATAGCTGTCATAACGCCGACGGGCCGACGGAGCATGCACGCCAGATCATAGATTTGATCCGGTTTCAGCAAAATATAACGGCGCGCAGTGCCCGACTATCAGGTGTGACTCGAATGCACATTATACCTTGGCAGAACCGCATTTTCAAGGGCTTTCTGATACACTAACATTATAAATAATAACACTACAGGTATTGCTGTTATGGTTAGATTCCAAACGCTTGTCCTTTTAGTTATGTCAAGCATGTTCATTCCTGTATTGCTCAACTATCTAATGTCGCACAACAACATATTACATATTCCCAGAATCCCACATGAATGATCTTGCAAATGCACTATAGATGTAATATTAACACCGCCGGTATAGGCGGTGTACAATTTCATCTATATTCCGTTTATCTCGTCATTGTGCTGACAAAGCGCTGCTGTGCATGGGTACAAAAATACTCAGCAACTGTTCAGGACATATCTACAATAAGAAAACACACGGTAGGTTTATCTCGTCATTGTGCTGACAAAGCGCTGCGGTGCATGGGTACAGAAATACTCAGCAACTGTTCAGGACATATCTACAATAAGAAAACACACGGTAGGTTTATCTCGTCATTGTGCTGACAAAGCGCTGCGGTGCATGGGTACAGAAATACTCAGCAACTGTTCAGGACATATCTACAATAAGAAAACACACGGTAGGTTTATCTCGTCATTGTGCTGACAAAGCGCTGCTGTGCATGGGTACAAAAATACTCAGCAACTGTTCAGGACATATCTACAATAAGAAAACACATGGTAGGTTTATCTCGTCATTGTGCTGACAAAGCGCTGCATGTGCATGGGTACAGAAATACTCAGCAACTGTTCAGGACATATCTACAATAAGAAAACACACGGTAGGTTTATCTCGTCATTGTGCTGACAAAGCGCTGCTGTGCATGGGTACAGAAATACTCAGCAACTGTTCAGGACATATCTACAATAAGAAAACACATGGTAGGTTTATCTCGTCATTGTGCTGACAAAGCGCTGCGGTGCATGGGTACAGAAATACTCAGCAACTGTTCAGGACATATCTACAATAAGAAAACACACGGTAGGTTTATCTCGTCATTGTGCTGACAAAGCGCTGCAGGTGCATGGGTACAGAAATACTCAGCAACTGTTCAGGACATATCTACAATAAGAAAACACACGGTAGGTTTATCTCGTCATTGTGCTGACAAAGCGCTGCTGTGCATGGGTACAAAAATACTCAGCAACTGTTCAGGACATATCTACAATAAGAAAACACACGGTAGGTTTATCTCGTCATTGTGCTGACAAAGCGCTGCTGTGCATGGGTACAGAAATACTCAGCAACTGTTCAGGACATATCTACAATAAGAAAACACATGGTAGGTTTATCTCGTCATTGTGCTGACAAAGCGCTGCGGTGCATGGGTACAGAAATACTCAGCAACTGTTCAGGACATATCTACAATAAGAAAACACATGGTAGGTTTATCTCGTCATTGTGCTGACAAAGCGCTGCTGTGCATGGGTACAGAAATACTCAGCAACTGTTCAGGACATATCTACAATAAGAAAACACACATGGTAGGTTTATCTCGTCATTGTGCTGACAAAGCGCTGCGGTGCATGGGTACAGAAATACTCAGCAACTGTTCAGGACATATCTACAATAAGAAAACACACGGTAGGTTTATCTCGTCATTGTGCTGACAAAGCGCTGCGGTGCATGGGTACAGAAATACTCAGCAACTGTTCAGGACATATCTACAATAAGAAAACACATGGTAGGTTTATCTCGTCATTGTGCTGACAAAGCGCTGCTGTGCATGGGTACAGAAATACTCAGCAACTGTTCAGGACATATCTACAATAAGAAAACACACGGTAGGTTTATCTCGTCATTGTGCTGACAAAGCGCTGCGGTGCATGGGTACAGAAATACTCAGCAACTGTTCAGGACATATCTACAATAAGAAAACACACGGTAGGTTTATCTCGTCATTGTGCTGACAAAGCGCTGCTGTGCATGGGTACAGAAATACTCAGCAACTGTTCAGGACATATCTACAATAAGAAAACACATGGTAGGTTTATCTCGTCATTGTGCTGACAAAGCGCTGCATGTGCATGGGTACAGAAATACTCAGCAACTGTTCAGGACATATCTACAATAAGAAAACACACGGTAGGTTTATCTCGTCATTGTGCTGACAAAGCGCTGCGGTGCATGGGTACAGAAATACTCAGCAACTGTTCAGGACATATCTACAATAAGAAAACACATACGGTAGGTTTATCTCGTCATTGTGCTGACAAAGCGCTGCTGTGCATGGGTACAGAAATACTCAGCAACTGTTCAGGACATATCTACAATAAGAAAACACACATGGTAGGTTTATCTCGTCATTGTGCTGACAAAGCGCTGCTGTGCATGGGTACAGAAATACTCAGCAACTGTTCAGGACATATCTACAATAAGAAAACACACGGTAGGTTTATCTCGTCATTGTGCTGACAAAGCGCTGCTGTGCATGGGTACAGAAATACTCAGCAACTGTTCAGGACATATCTACAATAAGAAAACACATGGTAGGTTTATCTCGTCATTGTGCTGACAAAGCGCTGCTGTGCATGGGTACAGAAATACTCAGCAACTGTTCAGGACATATCTACAATAAGAAAACACACGGTAGGTTTATCTCGTCATTGTGCTGACAAAGCGCTGCTGTGCATGGGTACAGAAATACTCAGCAACTGTTCAGGACATATCTACAATAAGAAAACACACGGTAGGTTTATCTCGTCATTGTGCTGACAAAGCGCTGCGGTGCATGGGTACAGAAATACTCAGCAACTGTTCAGGACATATCTACAATAAGAAAACACATGGTAGGTTTATCTCGTCATTGTGCTGACAAAGCGCTGCTGTGCATGGGTACAGAAATACTCAGCAACTGTTCAGGACATATCTACAATAAGAAAACACACGGTAGGTTTATCTCGTCATTGTGCTGACAAAGCGCTGCTGTGCATGGGTACAAAAATACTCAGCAACTGTTCAGGACATATCTACAATAAGAAAACACACGGTAGGTTTATCTCGTCATTGTGCTGACAAAGCGCTGCGGTGCATGGGTACAGAAATACTCAGCAACTGTTCAGGACATATCTACAATAAGAAAACACACGGTAGGTTTATCTCGTCATTGTGCTGACAAAGCGCTGCATGGTGCATGGGTACAAAAATACTCAGCAACTGTTCAGGACATATCTACAATAAGAAAACACACGGTAGGTTTATCTCGTCATTGTGCTGACAAAGCGCTGCTGTGCATGGGTACAAAAATACTCAGCAACTGTTCAGGACATATCTACAATAAGAAAACACACGGTAGGTTTATCTCGTCATTGTGCTGACAAAGCGCTGCGGTGCATGGGTACAGAAATACTCAGCAACTGTTCAGGACATATCTACAATAAGAAAACACATGGTAGGTTTATCTCGTCATTGTGCTGACAAAGCGCTGCGGTGCATGGGTACAGAAATACTCAGCAACTGTTCAGGACATATCTACAATAAGAAAACACACGGTAGGTTTATCTCGTCATTGTGCTGACAAAGCGCTGCGGTGCATGGGTACAAAAATACTCAGCAACTGTTCAGGACATATCTACAATAAGAAAACACATGGTAGGTTTATCTCGTCATTGTGCTGACAAAGCGCTGCTGTGCATGGGTACAGAAATACTCAGCAACTGTTCAGGACATATCTACAATAAGAAAACACACGGTAGGTTTATCTCGTCATTGTGCTGACAAAGCGCTGCTGTGCATGGGTACAGAAATACTCAGCAACTGTTCAGGACATATCTACAATAAGAAAACACACGGTAGGTTTATCTCGTCATTGTGCTGACAAAGCGCTGCTGTGCATGGGTACAGAAATACTCAGCAACTGTTCAGACATATCTACAATAAGAAAACACACACGGGTAGGTTTATCTCGTCATTGTGCTGACAAAGCGCTGCGGTGCATGGGTACAGAAATACTCAGCAACTGTTCAGGACATATCTACAATAAGAAAACACACGGTAGGTTTATCTCGTCATTGTGCTGACAAAGCGCTGCGGTGCATGGGTACAGAAATACTCAGCAACTGTTCAGGACATATCTACAATAAGAAAACACACGGTAGGTTTATCTCGTCATTGTGCTGACAAAGCGCTGCTGTGCATGGGTACAGAAATACTCAGCAACTGTTCAGGACATATCTACAATAAGAAAACACACGGTAGGTTTATCTCGTCATTGTGCTGACAAAGCGCTGCGGTGCATGGGTACAGAAATACTCAGCAACTGTTCAGGACATATCTACAATAAGAAAACACATGGTAGGTTTATCTCGTCATTGTGCTGACAAAGCGCTGCGGTGCATGGGTACAGAAATACTCAGCAACTGTTCAGGACATATCTACAATAAGAAAACACACATGGTAGGTTTATCTCGTCATTGTGCTGACAAAGCGCTGCGGTGCATGGGTACAGAAATACTCAGCAACTGTTCAGGACATATCTACAATAAGAAAACACACGGTAGGTTTATCTCGTCATTGTGCTGACAAAGCGCTGCGGTGCATGGGTACAAAAATACTCAGCAACTGTTCAGGACATATCTACAATAAGAAAACACATGGTAGGTTTATCTCGTCATTGTGCTGACAAAGCGCTGCTGTGCATGGGTACAGAAATACTCAGCAACTGTTCAGGACATATCTACAATAAGAAAACACACGGTAGGTTTATCTCGTCATTGTGCTGACAAAGCGCTGCTGTGCATGGGTACAGAAATACTCAGCAACTGTTCAGGACATATCTACAATAAGAAAACACATGGTAGGTTTATCTCGTCATTGTGCTGACAAAGCGCTGCATTGTGTGCATGGGTACAGAAATACTCAGCAACTGTTCAGGACATATCTACAATAAGAAAACACATGGTAGGTTTATCTCGTCATTGTGCTGACAAAGCGCTGCGGTGCATGGGTACAGAAATACTCAGCAACTGTTCAGGACATATCTACAATAAGAAAACACATGGTAGGTTTATCTCGTCATTGTGCTGACAAAGCGCTGCTGTGCATGGGTACAGAAATACTCAGCAACTGTTCAGGACATATCTACAATAAGAAAACACACGGTAGGTTTATCTCGTCATTGTGCTGACAAAGCGCTGCTGTGCATGGGTACAAAAATACTCAGCAACTGTTCAGGACATATCTACAATAAGAAAACACACGGTAGGTTTATCTCGTCATTGTGCTGACAAAGCGCTGCGGTGCATGGGTACAGAAATACTCAGCAACTGTTCAGGACATATCTACAATAAGAAAACACACGGTAGGTTTATCTCGTCATTGTGCTGACAAAGCGCTGCTGTGCATGGGTACAGAAATACTCAGCAACTGTTCAGGACATATCTACAATAAGAAAACACACGGTAGGTTTATCTCGTCATTGTGCTGACAAAGCGCTGCTGTGCATGGGTACAAAAATACTCAGCAACTGTTCAGGACATATCTACAATAAGAAAACACATGGTAGGTTTATCTCGTCATTGTGCTGACAAAGCGCTGCAGTGCATGGGTACAGAAATACTCAGCAACTGTTCAGGACATATCTACAATAAGAAAACACACGGTAGGTTTATCTCGTCATTGTGCTGACAAAGCGCTGCGGTGCATGGGTACAAAAAATACTCAGCAACTGTTCAGGACATATCTACAATAAGAAAACACACGGTAGGTTTATCTCGTCATTGTGCTGACAAAGCGCTGCTGTGCATGGGTACAAAAATACTCAGCAACTGTTCAGGACATATCTACAATAAGAAAACACATGGTAGGTTTATCTCGTCATTGTGCTGACAAAGCGCTGCGGTGCATGGGTACAGAAATACTCAGCAACTGTTCAGGACATATCTACAATAAGAAAACACATGGTAGGTTTATCTCGTCATTGTGCTGACAAAGCGCTGCGGTGCATGGGTACAGAAATACTCAGCAACTGTTCAGGACATATCTACAATAAGAAAACACATGGTAGGTTTATCTCGTCATTGTGCTGACAAAGCGCTGCGGTGCATGGGGTACAGAAATACTCAGCAACTGTTCAGGACATATCTACAATAAGAAAACACACGGTAGGTTTATCTCGTCATTGTGCTGACAAAGCGCTGCTGTGCATGGGTACAGAAATACTCAGCAACTGTTCAGGACATATCTACAATAAGAAAACACACGGTAGGTTTATCTCGTCATTGTGCTGACAAAGCGCTGCAGTGCATGGGTACAGAAATACTCAGCAACTGTTCAGGACATATCTACAATAAGAAAACACATGGTAGGTTTATCTCGTCATTGTGCTGACAAAGCGCTGCTGTGCATGGGTACAGAAATACTCAGCAACTGTTCAGGACATATCTACAATAAGAAAACACACGGTAGGTTTATCTCGTCATTGTGCTGACAAAGCGCTGCTGTGCATGGGTACAGAAATACTCAGCAACTGTTCAGGACATATCTACAATAAGAAAACACACGGTAGGTTTATCTCGTCATTGTGCTGACAAAGCGCTGCGGTGCATGGGTACAGAAATACTCAGCAACTGTTCAGGACATATCTACAATAAGAAAACACATGGTAGGTTTATCTCGTCATTGTGCTGACAAAGCGCTGCGGTGCATGGGTACAGAAATACTCAGCAACTGTTCAGGACATATCTACAATAAGAAAACACACGGTAGGTTTATCTCGTCATTGTGCTGACAAAGCGCTGCTGTGCATGGGTACAGAAATACTCAGCAACTGTTCAGGACATATCTACAATAAGAAAACACATATGGTAGGTTTTATCTCGTCATTGTGCTGACAAAGCGCTGCAGTGCATGGGTACAGAAATACTCAGCAACTGTTCAGGACATATCTACAATAAGAAAACACATGGTAGGTTTATCTCGTCATTGTGCTGACAAAGCGCTGCCGGTGCATGGGTACAGAAATACTCAGCAACTGTTCAGGACATATCTACAATAAGAAAACACACGGTAGGTTTATCTCGTCATTGTGCTGACAAAGCGCTGCAGTGCATGGGTACAGAAATACTCAGCAACTGTTCAGGACATATCTACAATAAGAAAACACACGGTAGGTTTATCTCGTCATTGTGCTGACAAAGCGCTGCTGTGCATGGGTACAAAATACTCAGCAACTGTTCAGGACATATCTACAATAAGAAAACACACGGTAGGTTTATCTCGTCATTGTGCTGACAAAGCGCTGCGGTGCATGGGTACAGAAATACTCAGCAACTGTTCAGGACATATCTACAATAAGAAAACACATGGTAGGTTTATCTCGTCATTGTGCTGACAAAGCGCTGCGGTGCATGGGTACAGAAATACTCAGCAACTGTTCAGGACATATCTACAATAAGAAAACACATGGTAGGTTTATCTCGTCATTGTGCTGACAAAGCGCTGCGGTGCATGGGTACAGAAATACTCAGCAACTGTTCAGGACATATCTACAATAAGAAAACACATGGTAGGTTTATCTCGTCATTGTGCTGACAAAGCGCTGCTGTGCATGGGTACAAAAATACTCAGCAACTGTTCAGGACATATCTACAATAAGAAAACACACGGTAGGTTTATCTCGTCATTGTGCTGACAAAGCGCTGCGGTGCATGGGTACAGAAATACTCAGCAACTGTTCAGGACATATCTACAATAAGAAAACACACGGTAGGTTTATCTCGTCATTGTGCTGACAAAGCGCTGCGGTGCATGGGTACAAAAATACTCAGCAACTGTTCAGGACATATCTACAATAAGAAAACACATGGTAGGTTTATCTCGTCATTGTGCTGACAAAGCGCTGCTGTGCATGGGTACAGAAATACTCAGCAACTGTTCAGGACATATCTACAATAAGAAAACACACGGTAGGTTTATCTCGTCATTGTGCTGACAAAGCGCTGCGGTGCATGGGTACAGAAATACTCAGCAACTGTTCAGGACATATCTACAATAAGAAAACACACGGTAGGTTTATCTCGTCATTGTGCTGACAAAGCGCTGCTGTGCATGGGTACAAAAATACTCAGCAACTGTTCAGGACATATCTACAATAAGAAAACACACGGTAGGTTTATCTCGTCATTGTGCTGACAAAGCGCTGCGGTGCATGGGTACAGAAATACTCAGCAACTGTTCAGGACATATCTACAATAAGAAAACACATGGTAGGTTTATCTCGTCATTGTGCTGACAAAGCGCTGCAGTGCATGGGTACAGAAATACTCAGCAACTGTTCAGGACATATCTACAATAAGAAAACACACGGTAGGTTTATCTCGTCATTGTGCTGACAAAGCGCTGCTGTGCATGGGTACAAAAATACTCAGCAACTGTTCAGGACATATCTACAATAAGAAAACACATGGTAGGTTTATCTCGTCATTGTGCTGACAAAGCGCTGCGGTGCATGGGTACAGAAATACTCAGCAACTGTTCAGGACATATCTACAATAAGAAAACACACGGTAGGTTTATCTCGTCATTGTGCTGACAAAGCGCTGCGTGCATGGGTACAGAAATACTCAGCAACTGTTCAGGACATATCTACAATAAGAAAACACATATGGTGGCTTTATCTCGTCATTGTGCTGACAAAGCGCTGCAGTGCATGGGTACAGAAATACTCAGCAACTGTTCAGGACATATCTACAATAAGAAAACACATGGTAGGTTTATCTCGTCATTGTGCTGACAAAGCGCTGCTGTGCATGGGTACAAAAATACTCAGCAACTGTTCAGGACATATCTACAATAAGAAAACACACGGTAGGTTTATCTCGTCATTGTGCAGACAAAGCGCTGCTGTGCATGGGTACAGAAATACTCAGCAACTGTTCAGGACATATCTACAATAAGAAAACACATGGTAGGTTTATCTCGTCATTGTGCAGACAAAGCGCTGCTGTGCATGGGTACAGAAATACTCAGCAACTGTTCAGGACATATCTACAATAAGAAAACACATCGGTAGGTTTATCTCGTCATTGTGCTGACAAAGCGCTGCTGTGCATGGGTACAGAAATACTCAGCAACTGTTCAGGACATATCTACAATAAGAAAACACACGGTAGGTTTATCTCGTCATTGTGCTGACAAAGCGCTGCTGTGCATGGGTAAAGAAATACTCAGCAACTGTTCAGGACATATCTACAATAAGAAAACACATATGGTGGCTTTATCTCGTCATTGTACCGACAAAGCGCTGCAGTGCATGGGTACAGAAATACTCAGCAACTGTTCAGGACATATCTACAATAAGAAAACACATGGTAGGTTTATCTCGTCATTGTGCTGACAACACGCTGCCGTGCAAGGGTACAGAAATACTCAGCAACTGTTCAGGACATATCTACAATAGGAAAACACACGGTAGGTTTATCTCGTCATTGTGCTGACAACACGCTGCAGTGCATGGGTACAGAAATACTCAGCAACTGTTCAGGACATATCTACAATAAGAAAACACACGGTAGGTTTATCTCGTCATTGTGCTGACAACACGCTGCTGTGCATGGGTAAAAAATACTCAGCAACTGTTCAGGACATATCTACAATAAGAAAACACACGGTAGGTTTATCTCGTCATTGTGCTGACAAAGCGCTGATGTGCATGGGTACTGAAATACTCAGCAACTGTTCAGGACATATCTACAATAAGAAAACACACGGTAGGTTTATCTCGTCATTGTGCAGACAAAGCGCTGCGGTGCATGGGTAAAGAAATACTCAGCAACTGTTCAGGACATATCTACAATAGGAAAACACATATGGTGGCTTTATCTCGTCATTGTACCGACAAAGCGCTGCAGTGCATGGGTACAGAAATACTCAGCAACTGTTCAGGACATATCTACAATAGGAAAACACATTGTAGCTTTATCTCGTCATTGTGCTGACAAAGCGCTGCTGTGCAAGGGTACAAAAATACTCAGCAACTGTTCAAGACATATCTACAATAAGAAAACACACGGTAGGTTTATCTCGTCATTGTGCAGACAACACGCTGCGGTGCATGGGTACAGAAATACTCAGAAATACTGAGCAACTGTTCAGGACATATCTACAATAAGAAAACACACGGTAGGTTTATCTCGTCATTGTGCTGACAAAGCGCTGCGGTGCATGGGTACAAAAATACTCAGCAACTGTTCAGGACATATCTACAATAAGAAAACACATTGTAGGTTTATCTCGTCATTGTGCTGACAAAGCGCTGCTGTGCATGGGTAAAAAAATACTCAGCAACTGTTCAAGACATATCTACAATAAGAAAACACACGGTAGGTTTATCTCGTCATTGTGCCGACAAAGCGCTGCTGTGCATGGGTACAGAAATACTCAGCAACTGTTCAGGACATATCTACAATAAGAAAACACACGGTAGGTTTATCTCGTCATTGTGCAGACAAAGCGCTGCGGTGCATGGGTACAAAAATACTCAGCAACTGTTCAGGACATATCTACAATAAGAAAACACACGGTAGGTTTATCTCGTCATTGTGCTGACAAAGCGCTGCGGTGCATGGGTACAGAAATACTCAGCAACTGTTCAGGACATATCTACAATAAGAAAACACACGGTAGGTTTATCTCGTCATTGTGCTGACAAAGCGCTGCTGTGCATGGGTACAGAAATACTCAGCAACTGTTCAGGACATATCTACAATAAGAAAACACACGGTAGGTTTATCTCGTCATTGTGCAGACAAAGCGCTGCGGTGCATGGGTACAGAAATACTCAGCAACTGTTCAGGACATATCTACAATAAGAAAACACATGGTAGGTTTATCTCGTCATTGTGCTGACAAAGCGCTGCAGTGCATGGGTACAAAAATACTCAGCAACTGTTCAGGACATATCTACAATAAGAAAACACACGGTAGGTTTAGCTCGTCATTGAGCTGACAACACGCTGCTGTGCATGGGTAAAGAAATACTCAGCAACTGTTCAGGACATATCTACAATAAGAAAACACACGGTAGGGTTAGCTCGTCATTGTGCTGACAAAGCGCTGATGTGCATGGGTACTGAAATACTCAGCAACTGTTCAGGACATATCTACAATAGGAAAACACACGGTAGGTTTATCTCGTCATTGTGCAGACAAAGCGCTGCGGTGCATGGGTAAAGAAATACTCAGCAACTGTTCAGGACATATCTACAATAGGAAAACACATATGGTGGCTTTATCTCGTCATTGTACCGACAAAGCGCTGCAGTGCATGGGTACAGAAATACTCAGCAACTGTTCAATAGATATCTATAATAGGAAAACACATTGTAGCTTTATCTCGTCATTGTGCTGACAAAGCGCTGATGTGCAAGGGTACAAAAATACTCAGCAACTGTTCAAGACATATCTACAATAAGAAAACACACGGTAGGTTTATCTCGTCGTTGTGCTGACAACACGCTGCTGTGCATGGGTACAGAAATACTGAGCAACTGTTCAGGACATATCTACAACAAGAAAACACACGGTAGGTTTATCTCGTCATTGTGCTGACAAAGCGCTGCGGTGCATGGGTACAAAAATACTCAGCAACTGTTCAAGACATATCTACAATAAGAAAACACATGGTAGGTTTATCTCGTCATTGTGCTGACAAAGCGCTGCTGTGCAAGGGTAAAAAATTACTCAGCAACTGTTCAAGACATATCTACAATAAGAAAACACACGGTAGGTTTATCTCGTCATTGTGCTGACAAAGCGCTGCGGTGCATGGGTACAAAAATACTCAGAAACTGTTCAGGATATATCTACAATAGGAAAACACATATGGTGGCTTTATCTCGTCATTGTACCGACAAAGCGCTGCAGTGCCTTGGTACAGAAATACTCAGCAACTGTTCAGGACATATCTACAATAGGAAAACACACGGTAGGTTTATCTCGTCATTGTGCTGACAAAGCGCTGCTGTGCAAGGGTACAAAAATACTCAGCAACTGTTCAACACATATCTACAATAGGAAAACACACGGTAGGTTTATCTCGTCATTGTGCTGACAAAGCGCTGCTGTGCAAGGGTACAAAAATACTCAGCAACTGTTCAAGAGATATCTACAATAAGAAAACACATGGTAGGTTTAGCTCGTCATTGTGCTGACAAAGCGCTGATGTACATGGGTACAGAAATACTCAGCAACTGTTCAGGACATATCTACAATAAGAAAACACACGGTAGGTTTATCTCGTCGTTGTGCTGACAAAGCGCTGCTGTGCATGGGTAAAGAAATACTCAGCAACTGTTCAGGACATATCTACAATAGGAAAACACATATGGTGGCTTTATCTCGTCATTGTACCGACAAAGCGCTGCAGTGCATGGGTACAGAAATACTCAGCAACTGTTCAGGACATATCTACAATAAGAAAACACATGGTAGCTTTATCTCGTCATTGTGCTGACAAAGCGCTGCTGTGCAAGGGTACAAAAATACTCAGCAACTGTTCAGGACATATCTACAATAAGAAAACACACGGTAGGTTTATCTCGTCACTGTGCAGACAAAGCGCTGCTGTGCATGGGTACAGAAATTCTCAGCAACTGTTCAGGACATATCTACAATAAGAAAACACATGGTAGGTTTATCTCGTCATTTTGCAGACAAAGCGCTGCGGTGCATGGGTACAGAAATACTCAGCAACTGTTCAGGACATATCTACAATAAGAAAACACTCGGTAGGTTTATCTCGTCATTGTGCTGACAAAGCGCTGCTGTGCATGGGTAAAGAAATACTCAGCAACTGTTCAGGACATATCTACAATAAGAAAACACACGGTAGGTTTATCTCGTCGTTGTGCTGACAAAGCGCTGATGTGCATGGGTAAAGAAATACTCAGAAACTGTTCAGGACATATCTACAATATGAAAACACATATGGTGGCTTTATCTCGTCATTGTACCGAGAAAGCGCTGCAGTGCATGGGTACAGAAATACTCAGTAACTGTTCAGGACATATCTACAATAAGAAAACACATGGTAGCTTTATCTCGTCATTTTGCTGACAACACGCTGCCGTGCAAGGGTACAGAAATACTGAGCAACTGTTCAGGACATATCTACAATAGGAAAACACACTGTAGGTTTATCTCTTCATTGTGCTGACAACACGCTGCAGTGCATGGGTACAGAAATACTCAGCAACTGTTCAGGACATATCTACAATAAGAAAACACACGGTAGGTTTAGCTCGTCATTGTGCTGACAACACGCTGCTGTGCATGGGTAAAAAAATACTCAGCAACTGTTCAGGACATATCTACAATAAGAAAACACACGGTAGGGTTAGCTCGTCATTGTGCTGACAAAGCGCTGATGTGCATGGGTACTGAAATACTCAGCAACTGTTCAGGACATATCTACAATAAGAAAACACACTGTAGGTTTATCTCGTCATTGTGCAGACAAAGCGCTGCGGTGCATGGGTAAAGAAATACTCAGCAACTGTTCAGGACATATCTACAATAGGAAAACACATATGGTGGTTTATCTCGTCATTGTACCGACAAAGCGCTGCAGTGCATGGGTACAGAAATACTCAGCAACTGTTCAGGAGATATCTACAATAGGAAAACACATGGTAGCTTTATCTCGTCATTGTGCAGACAAAGCGCTGCTGTGCAAGGGTACAAAAATACTCAGCAACTGTTCAGGACATATCTACAATAAGAAAACACACGGTAGGTTTATCTCGTCATTGTGCAGACAAAGCGCTGCATGTGTGCATGGGTACAGAAATACTCAGCAACTGTTCAGGACATATCTACAATAAGAAAACACATGGTAGGTTTATCTCGTCATTGTGCAGACAAAGCGCTGCGGTGCATGGGTACAGAAATACTCAGCAACTGTTCAGGACATATCTACAATAAGAAAACACACGGTAGGTTTATCTCGTCATTGTGCTGACAAAGCGCTGCTGTGCATGGGTAAAAAAATACTCAGCAACTGTTCAGGACATATCTACAATAAGAAAACACACGGTAGGTTTATCTCGTCGTTGTGCTGACAAAGCGCTGCTGTGCATGGGTAAAGAAATACTCAGAAACTGTTCAGGACATATCTACAATAGGAAAACACATATGGTGGCTTTATCTCGTCATTGTACCGACAAAGCGCTGCAGTGCATGGGTACAGAAATACTCAGCAACTGTTCAGGACATATCTACAATAAGAAAACACATGGTAGCTTTATCTCGTCATTGTGCTGACAAAGCGCTGCTGTGCAAGGGTACAGAAATACTGAGCAACTGTTCAGGACATATCTACAATAAGAAAACACACTGTAGGTTTATCTCGTCATTGTGCTGACAACACGCTGCAGTGCATGGGTACAGAAATACTCAGCAACTGTTCAGGACATATCTACAATAAGAAAACACACGGTAGGTTTATCTCGTCATTGTGCTGACAAAGCGCTGCTGTGCATGGGTACAAAAATACTCAGCAACTGTTCAGGACATATCTACAATAAGAAAACACACGGTAGGTTTATCTCGTCATTGTGCTGACA
>NW_025766770.1:0-20356 GCF_003918875.1 Haliotis rubra | reverse complement strand
TCAGGCATTAACACGAATACCAGAGGTGGAATCATGCTGCACTCACATAGACGCCGTGTATTATTTTGACACTGTTGTCGAAGGTACCTGGATCTCGAGCTCTTGATGGTCCTCAGTTAAGTGCATGTAAGTGTTCTGCATTTAAGACCTTTGAGCTTCTTTAAAGTTTATCAGCTCTTATTACTGATGTGCGCCCTGTGCACAAGAAACCCTATCATTAATACATCTCTCTTCTTGCATCTAAAGTTATTTAGATTCGAAAATTAAAACAAAATGAACACGTGGTAAAGGTTTCATGTCATTTGTAATGTTGAAATATGATTTTATTAAGATATGTTCGCATTACATTTGGGACTATTCTTGTCTACATGTTCATGAGACATTAGTGCATCAAAGGAATGTTAAGACTTCATATATTCCGAAAACTAAAAACGATCACTCATAAAAGCTAACCTTCAGGTTCAACTTGGTAATGATCCAAAGAATGGCATAGAACTGTCGCGGGAAGGCTGCAAAGGGACAGTTTAGATCAATTTACTTCAGCAAAGAAACTATATTTGTGTCATGTTATTGTGCTGTTTTCACATAAAGTAAACATCAACTTTTTCTTCTGTTGGCACATGATACAAATAGCAAAATATATGTTGTTTCCATTGGAAAAAGCCAATCAACAACTGTTGAAACGCTATTATATTTCGTATTTACCATTCTGCATTACGTCCAAACTGTCACTTTAGCATAGCAGTTGCAGTTTGAACCAAAATCATAGGCTCCTAACGTTCGCGTAAAGAGGCAAAAGAATTGCTCCAGATTATAAACGGCTACCGGAATTGGCACACATGACATCCCGAGCTCATCCCAGGGTTTGGGGTTTTGTCCTGACATAGCAGTATCTCAAGCGTTCTGGTTTTGAGTTTATTTAAAGAAACACATCAACTAGCACATTGTGTTTAGGGGTGACTTAAAGACACAATGCACTACATTGTTATAAGTCTGTGATCAGCTGTCATTATTAATGCCAATCACTCTGCCGATGACATGTTAGTCTTGCTGTCGGAAGCGTACATTCCACGGCCGTGGTATATTTATGCCAACATTTTTGAGTGATGCAGATCTCAATCGATCTTTACTGCCTGTTGGTTTTTTATGTCCATACCGACCATGTCGCATTTTCAACGGGTTTAACTTGAAATACCACTAATTGATTTGTCGAGATCATTAGCAACCTGTCGGTGTGAGTTCCTGGAGTTAATCATGCTATTTCCTTGCCATTTATGCACTTGCATGCTTTCAGGGTGTATTTTATACGAAGACATTAGGCTTGGTACACTCAGCCGGGAATAATTCCTTGCAGGTATCATTGTACTTGACCACAATAAGAACTGATACCACTCCTTATGCGAGTCATACGTTAATACGGCAACAACAAATGGATTATTTTATCCTCGCTTTTGATTTTCCTTGTTTTTGCAATAATGATGCTGATTGCATGATATGACATATTTGGTTTATGCAAACCTTTCCTTCAATCATATGAGGATCCGTTTTGTTTGCAATGGTCGATGCATTTAAAGGCATATTGAAGTGTTAAAGCGTCTTCTGTTGATTCGTTTACAAAAACGTGTTTTTGTAAATATATACTAGGCACATAAAGAAACTGTGCATACAAAAATTTAAAATCTAAATTTGACAAACCTGTGTAGACACATTAGGATTTAAACCCAGAGATTAGTGACATGTATCCAACATGCATGCACGTGCCACGTTCCGTGACGTCAGTGGGTTCGTCCTTGAGACGTGCAATACGTTGTTGCACGTGCATTCCGGGAAAGAGAAACAGAGCAAATGAATGCCACACAATACTGTCACTTTGGAAAGCTCAACCCCTGCCCTTGCGATCGTTCAAAACTTAAACGGCTATTGAAACGCAAAGCATGCCAAGGCTCACGTCTGCACAACGTCATGAGACCATTGGGATGGTCCGTGGGGGAATGTCTCAACGACAAGTGACTGCACATTTCCACTGCCACCGGAACACTGGGTGAGACGCTACCAGAACACAAATGACGTCATCGATCGGCCACGTTCTGGACGTCCACGTGTAACAACGCCAAGGCAGGACAGATGGATAAGGGTGACCCATCTTCGCCACAGGTTTCAGACTGCAGTGATGACTGCCCGAACCATCCCAGGACTTCGCCGTATCCACCCCAACACAGTTCGACAACGTTTACGTCATCACAGGATCAGACCACGACCTCCCGCCATACGGCCTATCCTGACACAACGTCATCGACAAACTCGCCGAATGTGGTGCCGAAATCATGTCTGCAGACCCTTGTTTTGGTGGAGAAATGTTGTTTTTACAGATGAGTCCAGGTTTAACATTTCCCATAGTGATGGACGTCAACGTGCCTATAGACGCGCGGGAGAACGTTATGCACAGTCCTGTGTCTTGGAGAGGAATCGCTTTGGTGGTGGTTCCGTGATGATTTGGTGTGAAATAACAGCACGCCAAAGAACTCCTTTGGTGATTGTTCAGGGCAACTTAACTGGTGTGGGCTACAAGGATCAGATTCTTCGACCTGTGGCAATTCCTTTCTGCAACGTCATGGCCCTGGGTTAACATTCCAACAGGACGATGCCCGCCCTCATACGGCAAGGGTTGCTATGGATTTCTTGCAACACCACAACGTTGACTTACTGCCTTGGCCTGCAATTACCGGATCTCTCCCCGATAGAGCATGTTTGGGACGAGATGGATCGACGTCTACGCCGTCTTCCTCATCCGCCAGATAACGTTCCTTGACCTTGCAACAGAACTTGAGAGAATCTGGCGTGACATCCCACAAGCCTTCCTTGCACGTTTGATAGACTCTATGCGTCGTCGATGCACTGCTGTTCTCAATGCCGATGGTGGACATACCCGTTATTGAGCTTGTGACATGGTCGTTTGACCCCTGTCCCGCTTGTGGACTCGTGATGTCATTGTGATTGACTTTTCAATTGAAATTCTCCCGACTTGTTATGGTCTCATGATTCCTCCATTAAAGTTTATATGTACCTTTGACGTTGTTATCGTACTTATCAACTGGGATAATATTTTGACAATGCACAGTTTCTTTATGTGGCTAGTATATATTCGCTAGATCCACACGTCATTTTCTTTAAAATCCATTGAAGTCACCAACCGTAAGAGTTACGATGAATAACTGATTTTGAGGAACTCGAACAGTTTGCAGATGGTATGTTTTAGGTTAATCTGTTTAACGTCTTTAAGACTACGGATCCTGTCAAGCATTTAATCGACTGGACTTGAAGCGGTTTTCTATTTGATTTATTGCACAAGTGTACTTTGGTCTTCACTAATTGCTTCAGTCTTCCTTTCATTATGCTCTGAAGGGGGTGGGAACGTTTGTGTTGTTTACGACTTCGGAGGTCTGAGGATCGTGAATGCTAATGTGATTCCACATTCGTGGGTTAAAATTGTACCTGTTTCGTATTTAGAAAGTATTTCAAATATGGGTCTAGATTCGGTCGCTTGGAATACTTTTATTTAGGTCCTTTTTTATCACATATTGCACTTAAACAAGACGGCAGATTGTAACCTGAAAGGTACAAGTCCTTCAAGTAAGAATGAACCAACTATTAAAATATACACAATTTCAAGGGACATTACTGGTTAACGATTTGGCGGGTCACGCCGAGGAACTGGATTCGAGAGGCCGCGGAGGTACAAAGTTTGAAGCCCATTTCGTGATTCTCCGCCGAAATATTTTGGAATGTTACTAAAAGCGACGTACTCACTGGCTCACAACTTCAAGGTAAATACATTGATGTATGCTCAACTGAAAACCGTGAAAAACCATTCCCTACATATTCAGCAAACGAAAAGAATATTCAGCATATTCAGAAATCTTCATTGTACCATTTCGAAAACACCATTAGTATGAATCACTTTCAATATGATGATACATACGTGGACGCAACCTGCTCAACGTTGACAAACACATGCAAAGACAAGGCAAGTGTTTATATGAGCCATTAGTGAAGGGAGCGCATGGTCCAAATCAAAATAGGGACTGATGCGTCCAATGTGGAATCGTCTTCCACATAGCACCATGAGAGTTTTACTCTGGCCTTTGATATTTTCACTCCTTTCATGCAATTTATGTGAGCCGGTCCATGCAATTTATATGAGTCGGGGTACGCATATGTTATACACACGCATGATACCTTAGCACTTATAACGTGGTACCTACAACAACGGCACATCAAACATCTTTGGAATGTCAACTGATACAAACAGGGTGATACACATGATAACATTCACGCGTACTCAATGACATATATCACTGAGAACAAATCTAAGTTAAAAATTAATCACAAACGGATACTTAATGCAATTAAAATAATAATTACAAGATGTCCCACACTTTCCTTCTCTGCGTGCGTCTGATACTTTCTAAATAAAATTTGTTTGTCTCTTTGCTTGTTGTTTAACGACGCACTCCACAATTTAATATTTCATGTCTGGTAATGATAGATGGAGTGGATTATGAAGCGAAGACAGAAATTCGTAGGGTTACGAAGAATCCAAGATCAGTTCCCGACCGACTGTCAGTGCTAGCGAGCGGAACATGTCACGCGAATAATAAAGTATATTTGTTTTTCAAAAGGTGAATTGAAGGTGTCTGAAGTTCCACACGAGTTTGTTGTTTTTTTAAAAACGTAAGCCAAGATTTGTTGACAACAATACGTGCTTTAACATACAAACTTACTGGGAACGAGATGACCTAACGCACTCAATTGGGTGGTCAGTAGAAATGTGTCACCGTGTGACGCAACGTGTTACTGCGCACATATTTGTGACGTCATACACATATGTGCACATTCCACGAAGTTTAGTTTCATGATTTGTGGCAAGTGACATCGCATATTTTTAAATCATAAAGTAAGAATGACATCATATGATAAATAGGTTTTCACACTCGTGTGTTTTGGGATGGTTAATATCCTGCATTAGGAATAAACAAGGCTCGCTGAATACAATGTTTATTCCTAATACCAAAACACACTCGCGTGATAACATATATTCATCTGTCATCGGACAGTATCTATATATGACGATGTGAGGCATGAAACTAAACCAGGTACCAGCAGGTTCGAAAGTTAACGTGCTGACATCATTGATTGCCTCGTGTAGAATTCGAAGATGTTTACGGAAAGGTTACCCGTACTATCAGTGTTAACTGTCTGATCCTTCTTTTCTTCAACTTCAGTTAAGTCAAGCCCACTTCAGAGTGACAGCCACGCCAACGCATTGACAATATCTATTTGTTCGCTTCAAGCCACATAGGGACCTTGTAATTGGAACCTTACCTGATCTAAATAGAATCTCGCAATGTGTTGACGAAAAGAACATTTGGGTGTGAAAATATTTAGGTTGAGCCCGTCCAATACGATGTCAATAAGGACTTACGTTCATTTTGGAATCATGAATAGCAAATTGTTGAAACCTTTCATCTTTCGACTTTTCGTAGGATGTTTCGTTACAGATTTCTTTGGGCGCAGAACATGTTCGAACAAAGGCGCCTTCGATCCATTAGAAAACATACCATTTTATAACACTCTTGAAATCCGTCCAGAAACATGATCAAGTTACAGTCGAGGTGGTTGGATTGCCCTAATTCAAGTACAGGAACATGTTTTATGTTCTTTAAAAGGTTTCAAGTTAGATTTATAAGATCTGTGCGTTTTCATTTTGTATTTAAAGCAAACTCGTTCCGTTCATTAAATGTTTATACCATTGCAAACCCCGGCCTCTGTGTTTCCGTTTTATTGTTTCCCGAGACGTACAGCACAGTGCACATAAATAAAAGACCCAAATTGACGGTTCACCTTCTGGTCACACCACCTCAACAGCCATTTCAATTTAACATAACATGACGTTTAAAAGTCGTATCACATGTATGAATTTTCCTAATAAAGGAAGTATAGCCCTATCTTGGGCAATTAAGGTTAAATATATTTTAGAATATAGCTATTTTAGTCCAGTTTGCCACCATTATTAAAGACATGTGCCGAATCCGCATGAACCACACATTATTTTACCTGTCAGCAGAACAACGGCTCAGCGCTATAAACGTCACCCGTAGTAGGAAGCCCTTCCAAGCACGGCAAGCAAGTAGAATGTATGACCCCAGTCGCGTCCACGATTCCTGAGTATATGCATCAGCGTTGTGGGACAGGGATGATTGATTCTGATGATGGCCCGGAATGACACGCATTACCACATCAATCTGCGGTACATGGGACTGGTGATGATCCTGTCCAGGTTCAGCGTTCGTGTAACATGCTGTCTGTGCACACTAAGGATGCATGACCCACAGTCTGAAGAACTGTCCATGAGCATATCCATCCAAGTCATTAGGTCGACCATGAATCATAGATATAACTTTACTGACGTACGTTGCTGTTGTTCTTGCAATAATGACTTGGTTAATGTGATTGCGCGAATGTATTGATTGGGTCTCTGCAGAATATTTATGCGTTTGACATTGTGCTTACCGTGTCACAATTGTATGTTTGTCCCTATATCATAACACGGCCATGTAACTGAGTGAGTGAATGAGTTTAGTTTTACGCCGCACTCAGCAATATTCCAGCTATATGGCGGCGGTCTGTAAATAATCGAGTTTCGACCAGACAATCTAGTGATCAACAGCATGAGCATCGATCTGCGCAATTGGGAACCCATGACATGTGTCAACCAAGTCATGGAGCCTGACCACCCGGCCAAGCAACTGATTAAGAATACAACAAGTACTTTCATCACAATTAAGTGTTGTTCTTGCACTAAAATGACTTACTCACGAGATATACTGTTGATATTGTTTTATCCAATGGGTTTTGTCTGCATCGCATTGATGTTTTTTATTTGTTATACTGTGGTTTGCTCCTGTGGATAAACACGTTGACGTATTCTGATGAACACACAGTAGGACTCCCAATAACCCTCCAGACATAGTGTCAGTTCATGTGTGATTCATGTATTGTCCTTTGGTGCTTACGTCCTTCAGTACAAGTTCACCCAACAAGCATGAGGGTGATCTCAATAGTTTTCCATTTGAACGGGCACCGACTAAAGTGAATCCTTCTTTCTTATCCCAAGTCCCCATCCTTACTGGCACGTGTCTACAATTCTCGCTCTCAAATCACATCTCAATAGGCTGTGTATATTTTCACCATACCGTCTTGCTACGTGCATAAAAGAAACTATCCTTGAGCAGATGGTCGCCCGCAACTTCCATATGGCATTTTCTGCTAGACTGGTTATGTTTCTGGTTCAGAAGACTCTTTATCGTTCTCTGGCAGTGTTGCACCGTTGAAGATGTCGTGTTCACGGTGCACTGGCAAGTTTCATCTTGTTTTCCTTCTTGCATTTGACAGTGTGGAATGACATTTTAATCTCAATGTTGACCGCATCCAGTAAACTGAAACATCAGGATCACGGATATCTGTCGGCGTAATTTTCATGGCAGTGGTTCATGCATGATTTTTTAGTTGATTATCCCCAACTACTTCGCCTGCATTTTTTGAAAGTAACTGTACATGTTGAGCCGGACTACAGATGTATGTATCCGCTTGTGCCATTGGTTGCGCATGTACTCAAATACTTGGAATTGGTATCTTCAGCAGAAACAAGCAATGCCAAATTATATACCTTAAGCACCACAGTGGTAAGTTGAATCTTTAATGCCATAGAAAAGAATAGTCATGCAGATTGTCTTGCAGATTTGTTTTTCATTATTCACTTACGTCCAACGCACCGAATCGATGCACTTTGAATAAACCATCATTTCACAATGTGCAGTTTAACCCGTGCGCATGAACATTCCATCCGACTGTTCTACAAATCCCAAGACGTTGGTCAAAACGCACACGCACAGAACAATACTTGATGTTTATCTTGGCAGGAAGAAGTGCTGTGGCTACTGGAAGAATTTGGTGTAAGGGATACGCTCAGGCATTAACACGAATACCAGAGATGGGATCATGCTGCACTCACATAGACGCCGTGTATTATTTTGACACTGTTGTCGAAGGTACCTGGATCTCGAGCTCTTGATGGTCCTCAGTTAAGTGCATGTAAGTGTTCTGCATTTAAGACCTTTGAGCTTCTTTAAAGTTTATCAGCTCTTATTACTGATGTGCGCCCCGGTGCACAAGAAACCCTTATCATTAATACATCTCTTGCATCTAAAGTTATTTAGAATCGAAAATTAAAACAAAATGAACACGTGGTAAAGGTTTCATGTCATTTGTAATGTTGATATATGATTTTATTAAGATATGTTCGCATTACATTTGGGACTATTCTTGTCTACATGTTCATGAGACATTAGTGCATCAAACGAATGTTAAGACTTCATATATTCCGAAAACTAAAAACGATCACTCATAAAAGCTAACCTTCAGGTTCAACTTGGTAATGATCCAAAGAATGGCATAGAACTGTCGCGGGAAGGCTGCAAAGGGACAGTTTAGATCAATTTACTTCAGCAAAGAAACCATATTTGTGTCATGTTATTGTGCTGTTTTCACATAAAGTAAACATCAACTTTTTCTTCTGTTGGCACATGATACAAATAGCAAAATATATGTTGTTTCCATTGGAAAAAGCCAATCAACAACTGTTGAAACGCTATTATATTTCGTATTTACCACACTGCACATGTCCAAACTGTCACTTTAGCATAGCAGTTGCAGTTTGAACCAAAATCATAGGCTCCTAACGTTCGCGTAAAGAGGCAAAGAATTGCTCCAGATTATAAACGGCTACCGGAATTGGCACACATGACATCCCGAGCTCATCCCAGGGTTTGGGGTTTTGTCCTGACATAGGCAGTATCTCAAGTGTTCTGGTTTTGAGTTTATTTAAAGAAACACATCAACTAGCACATTGTGTTTAGGGTGACTTAAAGACACAATGCACTACATTGTTATAAGTCTGTGATCAGCTGTCATTATTAATGCCAATCACTTGCCGATGACATGTTAGTCTTGCTGTCGGAAGCGTACATTCCACGGCCGTGGTATATTTATGCCAACATTTTTGAGTGATGCAGATCTCAATCGATCTTTATTGCCTGTTGGTTTTTTATGTCCATACCGACCATGTCGCATTTTCAACGGGTTTAACTTGAAATACCACTAATTGATTTGTCGAGATCATTAGCAACCTGTCGGTGTGAGTTCCTGGAGTTAATCATGCTATTTCCTTGCCATTTATGCACTTGCATGCTTTCAGGGTGTATTTTATACGAAGACATTGGGCTTGGTACACTCAGCCGGGAATAATTCCTTGCAGGTATCATTGTACTTGACCACAATAAGAACTGATACCACTTATGCGAGTCATACGTTAATACGGCAACAACAAATGGATTATTTTATCCTCGCTTTTGATTTTCCTTGTTTTTGCAATAATGATGCTGATTGCATGATATGACATATTTGGTTTATGCAAACCTTTCCATTCAATCATATGAGGATCCGTTTTTGTTTGCAATGGTCGATGCATTTAAAGGCATATTGAAGTGTTAAAGCGTCTTCTCTGTTGGACTCGTTTACAAAAACGTGTTTTTGTAAATATATACTAGGCACATAAAGAAACTGTGCATACAAAAATTTAAAATCTAAATTTGACAAACCTGTGTAGACACATTAGGATTTAAACCCAGAGATTAGTGACATGTATCCAACATGCATGCACGTGCCACGTTCCGTGACGTCAGTGGGTTCGTCCTTGAGACGTGCAATACGTTGTTGCACGTGCATTCCGGGAAAGAGAAACAGAGCAAATGAATGCCACACAATACTGTCACTTTGGAAAGCTCAACCCCTGCCCTTGCGATCGTTCAAAAAATTAAACGGCTATTGAAACGCATAGCATGCCAAGGCTCACGTCTGCACAACGTCATGAGACCATTGGGATGGTCCGTGGGGGAATGTCTCAACGACAAGTGGCTGCACATTTCCACTGCCACCGGAACACTGGTGAGACGCTACCAGAACACAAATGACGTCATCGATCGGCCACGTTCTGGACGTCCACGTAACAACAACGCCAAGGCAGGACAGATGGATAAGGGTGACCCATCTTCGCCACAGGTTTCAGACTGCAGTGATGACTACCCGAACCATCCCAGGACTTCGCCGTATCCACCCCAACACAGTTCGACAACGTTTACGTCATCACAGGATCAGGCCACGACCTCCCGCCATACGGCCTATCCTGACAAAACGTCATCGACAAACTCGCCGAATGTGGTGCCGAAATCATGTCTGCAGACCCTTGTTTTGGTGGAGAAATGTTGTTTTTTACAGATGAGTCCAGGTTTAACATTTCCCATAGTGATGGACGTCAACGTGCCTATAGACGCGCGGGAGAACGTTATGCACTGTCCTGTGTCTTGGGAGAGGAATCGCTTTGGTGGTGGTTCCGTGATGATTTGGTGTGAAATAACAGCACGTCAAAGAACTCCTTTGGTGATTGTTCAGGGCAACTTAACTTGTGTGGGCTACAAGGATCAGATTCTTCGACCTGTGGCAATTCCTTTTCTGCAACGTCATGGCCCTGGGTTAACATTCCAACAGGACGATGTCCGCCCTCATACGGCAAGGGCTGCTATGGATTTCTTGCAACACCACAACGTTGACTTACTGCCTTGGCCTGCAATTACCGGATCTCCCCCGATAGAGCATGTTTGGGACGAGATGGATCGACGTCTACGCCGTCTTCCTCATCCGCCAGATAACGTTCTTGACCTTGCAACAGAACTTGAGAGAATCTGGCGTGACATCCCACAAGCCTTCCTTGCACGTTTGATAGACTCTATGCGTCGTCGATGCACTGCTGTTCTCAATGCCGATGGTGGACATACCCGTTATTGAGCTTGTGACATGGTCGTTTGACCCCTGTCCCGCTTGTGGACTCGTGATGTCAATGTGATTGACTTTTCAATTGAAATTCTCCCGACTTGTTATGGTCTCATGATTCCTCCATTAAAGTTTATATGTACCTTTGACGTTGTTATCGTACTTATCAACTGGGATAATATTTTGACAATGCACAGTTTCTTTTATGTGGCTAGTATATATTCGCTAGATCCACACGTCATTTTCTTTTAAAAATCCATTGAAGTCACCAACCGTAACAGTTACGATGAATAACTGATTTTGAGGAACTCGAACAGTTTGCAGATGGTATGTTTTAGGTTAATCTGTTTAACGTCTTTAAGACTACGGATCCTGTCAAGCATTTAATCGACTGGACTTGAAGCGGTTTTCTATTTGATTTATTGCACAAGTGTACTTGGTCTTCACTAATTGCTTCAGTCTTCCTTTCATTATGCTCTGAAGGGGGTGGGAACGTTTGTGTTGTTTACGACTTCGGAGGTCTGAGGATCGTGAATGCTAATGTGATTCCACATTCGTGGGTTAAAATTGTACCTGTTTCGTATTCAGAAAGTATTTCAAATATGGGTCTAGATTCGGTCGCTTGGAATACTTTTATTTGTGGTCCTTTTATCACATATTGCACTTAAACAAGACGGCAGATTGTAACCTGAAAGGTACAAGTCCTTCAAGTAAGAATGAACCAACTATTAAAATATATACACAATTTCAAGGACATTACTGGTTAACGATTTGGCGGGTCACGCCGAGGAACTGGATTCGAGAGGCCGCGGAGATACAAAGTTTGAAGCCCATTTCGTGATTCTCCGCCGAAATATTTTGGAATGTTACTAAAAGCGACGTACTCACTGGCTCACAACTTCAAGGTAAATACATTGATGTATGCTCAACTGAAAACCGTGAAAAACCATTCCCTACATATTCAGCAAACGTCCAGACTACAGGAAGGTGCTGACACATCTAAATGTCATTCCACGTCCCTTTCCCCTGACGATGTGCAGACTCGAATATCTAAGTTAAAGTGATTATTTGACAATTTATTGTATTCCTATCGAGGAAGTCTCTTGAGACAGGGGTAAGTCTTTGAAATCAATAACGATTTGTTTTCGACACGGTATAGCTCGACTTTCCTGATTACAAGTAGATCTCAGACTCGGTAAATATGACTGGATTGTGATCTAATAAGGTTATAGTATCGATTACTGGCAAAGAGACCTGTTGATAAAAGAAAATACCGCATGATAACATTCTTTCGAAACAAGCTAACACACTTAGGAAAGATGAAGAACACCGTTGATGACTGGTTGCGAGACACACTAAGTGGACTGAAAAGAAGCGATACTGCTTTCTTGTTCCATAAACAAAACCCTAATAATAATGTTGGTTAGTGATTTATACATTGAAGTCACGTCTTTGGTAATAGGGATTTTAAAAATGAAACTTTGACAAAAGAGCTATGTTGACCAAACATTCATCAGTCATCCAAAGAAAGTATAAATGAAAACACATAACTGTGAAAAACAATTATTATTTTACGTCTGAACTCATCAATTGCAAGTCATTGTTTAATATTAATGGTCAAATAAATAGGGGTACGTTCACAGTTCCAACATTTCTTTGGGTAAACATATTTTTCGCCATTGCTCATGGGCTGCGTTTTTCGCTATAGACTTCATGGACTCAATGACAATATAAATATATTTTAAGATGCACTCAATGTATAACTGTGAACGAGTGTGGCAGTTTATTTGCGCTGCAACTTTCGTGCTTTCGATAAACAGGTGGTGTTCAAAGCTGTATTACAAATGTGAAGCATTTCCGGTTACAGGTGTGTAGACTTCCGGCAATAAGATATGTTTCTGTATTCATTAAATTTGGTGTGTGTAATCATAATTCAGGAAAACATGACAAGTGATGACATGTTAATACCCAGCGGGATACCCAGTCAGGTGGATTTCCAGAAACGTACCTTTCGACGCTACGATGCAACACTGTATGACAAAACTAACTTGACATAGACAAAGTAAATATACAAACGTCAAATACTGACAGTGTTGTTTATTGTGATGTCATTACGTTTGTTCATATTGAATGCACAATATATACTGAACCGCAAAAGAAACGCAAGTCAAAATCCAGATTTAGACAAACTTTACTTTTGACAGATAATGCATGAAAACAGGTACATAATAACAATCAACACTTATTGCATGATGATTGGGACATGTCGGTCAATGCATGGAACATTGTTGGTTTACTTTGCATTGAAGACAAAATCGAAATTGATCCAACAAGTCAGTAGCACGTATGTCCACCTCGTGCATTCACTACAGCTGTGCACTGCCTGAACATGGAGTGAATCAGACGGTTGACAAAGGCCCTAGGCATTGCCGCACATGTCCGGATGATGGCTGCCTGGAGTTCTGCTGCAGTTGTCGGACGTGGTCGGACTTCATTCAGTCGTCTCTGCAGCTCGTCCCAAAATGTTCGATCGGGTTTAAATCGGGACTGACAGCAGGCCATGGCAGTAGTCGGATGTTGTGCTGCTGGAAAATGCCTCTAGCAGTGTGGGGCCTGGCATTATCTTTGCTGGAAAATGTGTTGCTTGGTGTCGACGAAAAATGGCACAACCTGGGGTCGGAGGATCTGGTCGATATAACGTTGGGCAGTGACTCCATTTCCCGACCTGGCTCAAATATTCTGATTCAGGTTCATCGCTGCCCATACCATAACGCTCGACCTCCCCTTACGCATCAACGGACCTTCCATTACACATTCGTCACAAAGCGTTCTCACCCTTTCTTCGCCATATTCGAACTCGGCCGTCAGCATGAGAAATGCAAAACCGACTTTCATCAGAGAACAATACCAATCTCCACTGTTGTTGACGCCAGTTTCAATGCAACGTAGCCCACTGAAGACGATTCTGATGATGTCTCGGTGTGACGATAGCATCGTCAGTTGACGACGACAACGTAGGTGGACTGCTCTGAGTCTGCGCCGAAATGTATATCTCCGCTTATTGCTCGGTTGCAGACGTCCAATAGCCTGTCGGGCAGTCTCGTTGGCAGATAAGAATCGATCCCCATGTGCGAACGTTGAATGTGTCGATCTTGCCGTGGTGTTGTGACTCTCGACGTCCAGGACGTTGGCGGTCAGCAGTGGTCTGTGGTGTAGCAGCAAAACGTTCCTGAAGACGGTAGATGGTCGTTATGTGCAATATCGAATGCATTGGCAACATCTGCAACACTTCTGTCCAGCTTCAAGACGGCCGATGGCTTGTTCCCTCTGTTGCGTCGTTAACCTTTGCATTCTTGGTGGGCGTTTGTCGGGAGTGATTTTCAAACTGATTTGAGGGCATTTTCATACCCCGATGTGTCCGTGACATAATACGCATCATGATTTTCATGACAAACTTCTGCAACCACATCCCACGGCAATTCAATTGCTGGCGTGTTGGCGATGTGCAATATCCAAGAGAAATCACCAAACAGAACCTGAACATTAACAAACTGTTTTTACAACAACGGTAACCAATGTGTAGTTACACTATAATATTTAACAATCGTTCTGTCGAATATTTCTAATTTAGAAAAAACTTGCGTTTTTTATGCTGTTCCAGTATATAATGATGTTGACAAATCTAATTTCAAGCCACATTTGTAAATATTCCAACTTCTTTGATCATTTATCTCGCAACATCATTATTTTATTTATTTCTGTTTTTCCGTATTTAATTCAAAAGCATTTGATATTTTGCAAAAAAAACGTATATTTGTCTAAAATAACCAAATTCAACGCCAGAGAAAATCTAACCTCGATCATCCATCGAATCTGCTTTCATTGAGCGGAAAAGGCAAAAGGCTGGTTGGTGAAAGAGTGTTTGGATCATTGCCAGAATCAGTGTAGACAAACAGGTGTTCCGCCGAAAGGGCAATGATGCCCTGCCGTCAGATAAACTTGCAAAAGTCAAGTCTATCAACAACAATCGCAGTTCCATCAGACGTATCTGTCAGTTGGTATGTATTGATCTTAAAAACATTGAAGACTAAACCTTACAATCGGATATTGTCTTCATCTAAAGGTTTTAAGATAATTATTTTGCCGTTAAAATTGAAAAACAACATGAATGGGGCAAAATGACGTTACAAATAAATCAATAGTGGCAACAATCTCCCGACGTTAGTCGCTACACCTGATTAGCGGGATTTGGCATCCTCCAACTATCCGTGATCCCTTTTCACCATCTATTACAACATACAGTTGAACACAAGCATGATTACCTTCCTGCGCTAGCCTCGCCTTTTATATTTCTTTCTATTCAGCGAATGTGTCAGTCCGCAACCGTAGGGGAGAAGGTATAAAAATGGTCTTTACATTTTTGCAGTAGGATTTCTAAATCATCTCCCAACAACATCAGGCCACAAGTAAATATTTTTCTGAGCGCTTGTTATTTCCTTATGACACGTAGTTGCCTGTTCATCCAAATGGTTGCAGCTGCTACTGGTGTTAAATTACATTTACGTAACACAGTTCTTTCTGCTAACACCATCTTTGTTTTCTTAGGAGACAAAAATATTTTCGATGATATGTCAATAATATTTACTGCTTACATGTAGATATCGAGCGGTAAAGAAGTTTCAAAAAAGATATACTAAGTGGTGTACTCGTATTATTTTATTCCTCTACTGTGAAGACAAACTGACACAATTGTTGAATTACTTTTCATCTGAAAACATGGCGGGTAGATAAGGAAGATCAATTAGTTGGGAGTTAGTTACATACATCAGACATACAGGCACTTAGGGATGCAGGTTAAAAACTAGATCCAGAATGGCCATGCGCAAAAGGGCAGAATACAGATATATGCTGAATGCTTAGTAATACAATAATATGCCACAAATATCCCATCCCTTCTTATTCTTTTATGGTTTTGATTGGAAATTGACGGTTTAGGCGCCCCTCATTTTGTCAGTGCGATACATGCTGGCCAGCACCGTCTTACAAAGTCTTCAATAGTGTATTTTTGTCAATAATAACTGGAAGGGATTGATTGGTTTGATTAACGTGGATCCTGTTCGTAACATACTTTATTGGTGCGTTTTTTATTTATCTGAAGTATCTTCGCGTGAAGTTAATGTCAAAACTCATAATACAAACAAATTATTCCACAGTTATCTAAAAAAGAGTCGATGGAGTTGGACATAATCTACATGTTGATTTTCTTGGTCGCCAACTACTGCTGAACAGTACAGAAACGAGCGTACTCAGCACAGGCAGTTTTTCCAAGGAAGGCCCTCTGAACTACCACGGCAGTTTATGTGAAGTGTGATGAGGAGATGAGCATCCCTGCTGAGTCATTCGCTTGGATGAAGTGAACTGGCCTGAAAAGTGAACAGATGTTGTTTTTGTCTGTTTGCAGCTTAGAACCAATAACGCACTTTCTAACCATCAATGTGTGGAGTTTCCCTCCAGTTTATAAATATGTAAAGTAGATTATGTAATGAATTTCACGAGACGGCCCAACACCTTGTCACACTAGAAACCCAGCGTTTGCACAGGCAACAGTATCTTTTAAGCGATATGATGGCATTGCTAGGTCCTATATAATGTCCATTGTGCAATGGTTGTGGTTTTACTCCGAAATGTAAAGAGGGTGTCGTGAAAACTGATACTTGTAAAATTTTTAGAATAGGCCCGTACACAGCCTCAGACGCATCCCAGCCAACACACCTTCGTCCATGGTCTTTTGATAAGACGAATGAAACTAAAATTTACATTTGTAATTTAATCAATAAACACTTGCAAAGGCTTGCAAATCGTTCATCTGAATAAAAATAAAATAGCAAAAGTGAAAAATACAGGAAATATATGAATAGGGGAAACAGTGATAAAAATACTTCAAGCAAGAGTCAGATGACACGCTGAAATCTGTGAAGAAACGGAATGCTCCACCGCATCTGAATCTCTGTAATCTCTATATCGTATTTCCAACATGGTCGGGCCAGTAAGCTACTTCTAGTTTGTAACCCGACAAGATCGGCTGGAGAAAAGCAAATGTCCATAACGTATGACGCGTAACATCCAAACACCCTTGATGTATGCACCTCCACTGCTGGTTTTAATCCTCCATTCCATTGCCTCAATCCATCGCTTGAAGATCGTCTCATAACTGTCCGCTTAAACCATTAATGTTGCTAAATGACGCAATGGTCTTCCATCTTGCGTTTCCTCGCTGTCTACTAGGGTTTCTTCTGACTGAAGACGGTCAATTCCCCTCCAACGCGAACAACAGTTAGAAAGAGAGGGCTGTAATTACTTGGCGTTAATATATTAAGTATGTCTGCTCGTTGTAAAGTCGTGTGATGGAATCATTACCAATTCTTCTTGAAAGTTGACCACTGGGCTTTGTGTAAATGACCTAGAATTTGAATTATGTATAATCAATTCTCTGTCACATAATGTCTCATTTCTGGATGCTTGTTATAAAACAGAACGTGTCATCAATACTACGTAAAAACACATATTTAGCTAGTTTTTCTGGTGTCCTTAGAATGTACATGTCTGAAAATGCAGTTATAGGGGACATGGAGATATGTATACATCTATCTAGATAACAGTTCTAATCTAATGATGGGAATAGGAGGCCGAACAGTATGTTCCTGAAACTGCCTGATACACATAGTTATATGACTAAGGAATAAAAATTCTTCAAAGGTTTTTTAGAAGTTGGTGAAGTAATACAAGACACTGATCTTATGGATAACAACTTCCTTGATTTATTTCTAACAACGTTTCTGGCTAGTTCTTGACCCCTTCTTCAGGGTGAATAATGGTAAGTAGTGAACAGCATATCCTGTACATCTATATCTATCCATCCATCCATCCATCTATCTATCTATCTTCTGTGTTATTGGAGGCCAAACATTATGTTCCTGGAAACTGCAGCTCGATACACATAGTTATATGACTATGGAAGGGTAAAATTCTTCAAAGGTTTTTAGTAGTTGTGTGGTACATACAAGACATATCTTATGGATGGGTCAACTTCGATTTATTTCTAACAACGTTTCTTGGCTAGTTCTTTGGACCCTTCTTCTAGGTGAATAATGGTAGTAGAACAGAATATCCTTGTGGACATCTATATTCATTCATTCACTCTATCTACCTATCTATTCATTCATCTATCTATCTATCTAGTTAGTTAGCTAGCTAGCTAGCTAGCTGGTTTATCGATCATCCATCCATCCATCCATTCATCCATCCATCCACCCTATCTCCATAGATGTACAGGGAAGCCAGATATGTAAATTAGTTTGCTACAAGCGTAAGAGAAAAAGGGAGATGTAATTGGCATGTAATAAACAATGCAAGTGAGATTTGTTAAACGAACAGAATACGATAATAGGGCATGTTTTTGGCCGTAAGCAAAGGGCAAGGGTGTGTTTACATAGCAGAGTTTTGTGCCAGATTGAGCTTTGATAGTCTGGCGATTTAAGGTGATGCCCTGACGTTGGGAGGTAAACCCTTGATTCTCTGTTGATCTTGTGCACCAATCTTCATGTTGGACTAAGGTGATAACAAACTCAACTGTGTGATCTATGAATACCCTTTTATGTACCTTGATTAACACTTTCGGACCTTACTTTAGTAACAGTGACATCTGAGTAGACTGTATCCTAACCAAATAGTTAGGCTCACAGTAAGATTGAGATGAGATAACATATCTGTGTTATCGAGTTTGGCTTGATTTCAGATCAAGTTTGGCACATGACATCAAAGCCGCAAACGGTATGTGGTTCTTCGTTTTGTTGCATGAAAGTTGATGTGAATGAATTTTCTGTTCCAAATTGCGCAGGTTTATAAGTCTTGAGACCCAAAGTAAAATTAGTTTCGATTAGCGTACACACAATACCATTACAACAAACAACATAATCTAAAGAGAACCTTTATATTATAAGAGATTATTAGTTCTCTACCTTTCATCATATTGACCTATGGCAATCCATTCCCAAAACCATTAATATTATTCACCAGTGGAAATATAAGCACAACAAAGGACACTGCTCTTCTTCCCTTCGATATGTGGTTTCTAGCTTTCAGAGGGAAGCCGTGCTTTGAAACGAATATTCGCAGAATATGCAATCATTCTGCCATTTCTCAAAGATTCATGTGCAATCGTTTCACATATCATATGAATCTAAATGCCTTCAACATCTTCAGCTGAACATAAAGATATCGGTTCCTCCTCACTTCCGTCCCATAATAAATGGCGTTATCCCTAAAACCTTGGAAATTAAAATAAACTGGTCACATTTGTTGAGCCATCCCCTCATCCTTCTGACTTCACACCCTCAGGCTGTCGCAAGTTAGGCAAATACCATTGATGAATATTCATAGCTCTAACCACTGTGATCGTTGATTAGGAGTCTCCCATGCTGAATGCTATTAGAGAAGCGGAAGAACTCCAGTGCACCTGTGAAAAGAAGCCATGTTGATGATGATCTTAGGATAAAACACGACAAAGTTGTAACTTCATTCGCGTTGCCAAGTTGCTCGATTCTCCTAGACCGAGCAAGCTATCCGGGTCGGAAATGGTCTCAAGTGAAAATTTCGATTGCAGTAGTTGGTTTGCATTTACCAAAACATGTCTGCCACTATCTCCTTGGCAGACTTTATTAGCATTCATCAGGGTAGTAGCTATGAAATTTCTGATATCCCCACGGATATGAGGCGAGAGAGAGTATGCTATCAAGTTTCACTTCAATTTTGTAACTCCCATCTCAAAAAGGAGTGTTTAAAGCAGGTGTTTACGCTCAGCTGAACAATTCTCAGAAATCAGGATTGTTATGTTCCTCAAAGTGCTGACTCTTCATTTCGAACCTCCTCATCAAAATGGTCACGGAGGTGAAGTGTGGGATACCACGCCCAGTTCACACCACTGTAAGGTTCGCCACTAAGTAAGCATTGCTTTCTCCTTGGATCTGACTCGAGTTCGATTTAACGCCGCTCTTAAAGCAATATTCCAGCAAACATCACGGCGGGGACACCAGAAATGGGCTTCACACATTGTGTCCATGGGATTCAAACCCATTCCCTTCGTCCTTGAGCTAGGTTGTAATAGGTATCGAGTATATGACTTGTCCTCGTCTCGAAACCCGGGGATAAAGAAACTGCGTCTTTTGGCATGAGCTTCATCGGAAACTGGTAACATCTGGATTTCTGCGGTAACAAGAAAATCACATGACGACCTATGGTGATATAATACATAAAATATTTCAGAAGTATACATTATTTAATAGCTTTGGACATGACACTCACGATGATAAGGAAGCCATAACCTGTACACTGAACGATTACAAAACCTATTTCC
>NW_025766768.1:0-20455 GCF_003918875.1 Haliotis rubra | reverse complement strand
GGGAGATCACCGTGGTTCCGGTTCCGGTGCCTTGGTTCCGGCGGGTGCGTACGCATCGCGATGACGTCACGTCCGGTTCCGGTGGGTGCGCGCGCATGACGATGACGTCACCTCCGCCAAGATGGCGGACGCGTTTCAAGATGGCGTCCCATCCGGTGGGATCGCGGGAGATCTCGCGGGATCCCGTGGATTCTCGCGATCTCGCGAGCGTAGACGCCTTTCAAGATGGCGGAACGGACGAGCGGCGGACGGACGGGACGGAGAGGGAAGGCAAAGAAGGAAGGAGAGGGGAAGGAGGGAGAGAGGAGTGAGGCGGACACGATGGCGTGGCTAGACAAGCGTTAGTGTGTGTGTGGTGTGTGTGTGGTTAAAACAACATTGGATGGTGCATTCTTCGAGCCAGGTGGGTGGCCCCAAAAGGCCGTTGTGATGGTATGGACGGGAAGGTGAGACCTCACTTTCAGTGGTGGCGATGGTACACAGACAGAGAGGGTCGAGGCCCCGGAAAATAAATTTCCCGGGCAGACTTCGTCGTGAGATGGTTAGCCCTCTTTGCGGACGCCGCCCCCGCAGTAGGTAATACACACGTAGTACGGTGCACCTGGGGCGACATCAAACTGGTTGGACGGCAAGGCTTTCCAACACGTTTGGCATATAATGAACTTCCAATTGGGTGGTAGATACTGCCATGCCGGTGGCGGAGGTGGTACCGCCGTGGATGGTGGGCTGCCGCTGTTTCTGTCTCTTCCCTTTGATGTCAGCCTCTTCCATTGCAAGGTAGGGCTGCATCGTAGGTAAGTAATTTGCCGTCCTACCACAATTTTTTTTTCTGTAAGGCCGGTCGCATTGACTTCTACTTTCTTGTATTCATGTTGCATGAAGATAGCCTCACCGACCCATGCTGGAGTTTATATATGGGCGACCAGACAGCGATGACGTGTCGTCGATGACGCGGTATCGATGACGTGGTATCGATGACGTCATGGTCGCGCGTGAGGGTAATGACGTAGTCCCGGTGACGTCATGGTCGCGCGGAGGGTAGTGACGTGGCACCACTGACGTCAGCGATCGTGAGCTCTCACCATATAGGATGATGAGGGTGACCGGGCTGCGTTACAACCAACAATCATGTCTGAGAGAAACTGGGATTTAGAGTTGATGACACAGGCATCGCCACCCCCCCGGCCGGCATGGCAGTGTCAATAAATGTCATGGCTGCCTGCCTGTTTACGCCAATGGGACTGATGACTATCGTGGTACCTTCCAATGTGTGTACTGTGGCACTGTCTTGAAAGGACACTTATATTCGCCGGGTTGACTCATGGGAGCAAGTGCCCCCGTCAAGACAAAAGATGACCATCCATCCCTGCCAAATGTATGACCCCATCAGTATCCCTGGAGTGAAGTACACTGAAAAAAAAAACGGCCCTTTCAGCCATCCATCTCTCAAAAAGAAGGTTCTGCTCTCAATGCCAACAACAATAATAAATAACACTAGGTTGACATTTTTCAAACGTTTTATTTCCCCGCTTAATAAGAACACTTTTGACAAAAGAGACAGGATTAGCGTCCCTGATCTTTGTGTTTACAAACGGTATGAACTGTAACATTAGAACTGTAACATCAGAACTGTAACATCATCCGCATCAGAACAATATACAACCGGTTGTCCGTCCTTGGCAGGTGCGGATCATGGTCAGCGTTATTGTCTCGTCGTGCAAGGGTTGAAACCAACGTCTTCACACGTTCTTCATTGACGAGGGTGTCGTAGGGATCAAACTGTTCCATCACTTCGTCAAAAGACCATCCACGGGCAATGATGAGCCAGTACATACAAACAGTACATTCCACAAGAGGCACTGAACCAGGGTTGAAGTGATTGGCCATTCCACTGTTGTTGGAGCCATCCGGCGAAGGTCATGACATTCCTGTCCAGTCTCCCATGCTGTTGATAGGGGATGGAGTCCATAACTGTCAAAGTAGTCCATGGCACCTGGTACTGGACGATACACGCACACCCAGTGTTGTCCTGGGGAGATGGCTGGGGTCCGTGTTGACAATGTAGGCTTTAGGATAATGTCCCTCCTGCTGTTCCCCACAGCACGGTGGTGGCAAAAGCGATCTCGGGCAAAGGTACCTTGGTAGAGGGTCGCAGCAGGGATCCTGCTGTAATGATAGGCGTTCAAGTGTTTGGTCGTCGCTCAAGCCACTCGTCGTCGATCGTCCATCCCCAGACCATCAGAGCGTTGCGGAACCGATCAATTTCCAAAACGCTTCGTATTCCTCGTAGCAGACGAGAGCGACGGGGCGGGTAGGGTTCTGCAAACTGAAGTTCAAGTCCCAACTCGCCTGTCTGTCGGGGTAGCGCTGATACCCTTCATCTGCGCCCAGATCTGCTCGTCAGATCCACCACCCACACGTGTGAATCCGTTCCCGAATTCGTCCAGGGTGAGGCTGCGGGATGTTCTTGCACAGGTGTCCTGTGTGTTGGTGGAACAGGTTCATGTACAACTGTTTGAGGCGAGGCACTGTTGTCCTGAAATAAAGCTTTGATTTGATTGCCATGCACTTCGCGGTTGAGTTTCAGCTTGAGACTGGTCGCCGTTGTTGTGCTTGAAATGGTAGGGTTCTTTTCCTTGCTGCCGGATCAAAGCATCAATATGTCCACCAATCCCAACACCACCTGGTTTGGGCGGATTGGCCTCAATCAGTTGATCTTTGTGGGAAATCGCGTCCTCCTCCTGAGATGTCGTGGGCTGTGACTTGGACTCGGGTCAAAGGATATTTGGCCGTGACTCCTGGTGACATGTGTTTCACGTGTTGTTCCCGTATGGCAGGATCAATGTTGACTTGGCATAATTTAAAACTCGGCTTTGGTCAGTTCAAATCGACTTTTCGGCGTCTCAGCACTCATCAAGTAGAAATCACTCGGCTGCTGCGAATCAGTTCTAGTTTCATGGGGACTCCATCCACCAGGTACGGTCTTGGAGAAACAGGTCACAGTGGAGGCGTCCTATCAGTTCCATCGTCTCGGGTGGGTAGAATGACCCCTACCGTCGTGCGACGACAAGTCCGGGTGTTGGCATTCTGGGCGACAGCATTAAAGTGATCCATTTTCCAGCTTCATCGGTTGCTACCATCCTGACACTGGAGATGGGTCCCACTGCCTGCCTTCCCATAACTCAGCAACGTTTCCAAATAGGCTCGGTAGGGATAGGTACCCATGGAAGGAGTAATTTCCAGTTGGTTGTGTCCCACTTGCACACGCACTTCACGAAAGAGGGAATGCATCATGTTGTTCACCGTGGACCGACGGCGGAGCGCCTGCATCGCCATCATGAACTGCATTCGTACCATCTGTATTCTTGGATTTTAAGGAGCAGATGCGGAGGTAACACTGGCTCAAATCGATGTAAGGCATTGACAGGGTTAGCAATGTTAAATTGGAGGGGCCCGCGACCGAGCAAGGTGCCAGAGGGCTGTATCAGATCCACTGACCTTCTTGGACGGAAGTCGCCACAGGGGCTACAGAAAGAGAGATCAGTTGGGCCTTGGGCATTCCACAGGCATCTCGGGCATCATCTTGACAGCTGATCTGGACAACAGGTCTGCACAACAGGTCTTGACCCTATGGTGTCTGGTGTTGAACTGAACTCCTTTCCATCCGAGGTGGAGCTTTATCTCTTTCTCTCAAAACAAGGGTTTGCGTTTCTTGGTGAATCCACAGGCTGTTTCCGTTTTCGTTTGCGGCGGGTGATCCTGGTGGTGGGTGCTGTCGCAAAGGTGGCAAGTAAGGCTTGTTTCCCATGATGATTTCAAACTGTCCCCACGCCGGTGTCCTGAGCGGATATCTTGCACCAATCCCGGCAACATCTTGGCCCTGATTTGAGCTGATTTTCCCACCGTCTTGAGGATGGAAGGCTGAGCGTCCCAAAGTTTCCAAGATGTTACCCGAAACCTCTCCCTCGTTGATGAATACGTCCTCGGTACATGGTTAAGCTGCCTCCTCCTCGCTGCTGTCCACCCAAGCCGCTGCCGCTCGCAGAGTCCTGATACACTGATGTCCTACCATGCTGATTCTCAGTACGTACCCAGACGGCGGGGACGGTAAATGAAGTGTCCGCGATGGTCTTCCCACTCTGGAATGGCACGGGCGTCCCTCGTCATCCGTTAAATAGATTGAATGGCATCCGTGGTTCCCTGACGCAATCCCATGTAAGCGTGGGTGCTGAGGGGTTTGATCACGATAATTTGTCTTCCATCATCTGGCGACATCGGGACATACATCAGTAAGGGAGCCATGGTATCCCCACGATTTGATCTTCCACTGCATCCGAGTAGACGCGTGACGGTTATCAAAACCAGCCAGATGGTGTGCTTCCTGTTCACCCACGGCGAGAGGATGGTCGGAACACAGCCACTTGCACAGGCTGAGCAGAGACTTGGCTTATTTCTTCTGCTTCATCCACCATGGGGAGCTGTATGAATCCCAGCATACGTACTAAAGGAGCAGGCAACACCAATTGGGTGGTGTAGGCAGACCTGATGTCATCGTGGCCAGGTTGGTTTGCGGTTTTGCAGGAGGAACCCGTGATGGCTCTGCACATGTCTTTCGGGGTGGGAGCATAAAAGTTGACATGCGTTTTGCCACGCATTTCAAATCGGAGCTCTTCTTTAGGGGTAGTTCACGGTGGCCGGGTGAAACGACCTCGAAGCATCCGCTTGGTAAACATCTTGCGTATGTTTGTCCAACAGCCGTGCACAGGTGTGTTGAAGCAGGATGTTCAGTCTCTGGACCAGTTGGCGACTGGAATACACTCCTTCTGGAATAATGACCTTTTCGCTGACAGCTCTGATGAGGCCTGGGTTCTCTTCTGTCACGGTCGCGGTGGAAGTTCTGCTGAACTGTAAGTCCGGGTCATGCGTTCCAAGTTCACATGAAGGACAAACCAGTTGAAGGGGTATGACACATTGTACCATGTCATGGGGAAATGAAGTTCACTGACGCCGACTTCCCACTCTTGGCGATTCACTTGAATGGGGAAAGGGTAGTTTGACTTCGTAATGATTCACTCTGTTGTCGGGATGAACATCCATGGACGCATCGCTGGGTAAGGTCACGTAAAGTCCCGCTGGAAAACACAGACACCGACATCTTTCTCTCTCTCTTAGGGAACCAGGCTGGATACAGAGGGGGTTGGAGATGCAGTCGAGGAAGGAGGCAACGTGGATGACGATGATGACGACGACTACACCAACGTGGGTTGTGGGAGCAAGTACCCAAGCCACTGGCCAACAAAGCTGTCCACAACTGTTTCTCACCGTTGTCCAATGCCAACTGAACCATGCTCATGATGACCACGCCATATATCAGAAACACTTGGGAGAAAACACCACTTCACTTCGTGTGGCAAGTCCATGCCAAAGCAACACCAGCGGGGGATGACTTGCAGCCCTCCTTACACCTTGAGATCGGTTCACTCTGCATGATGGTGGAGGCTCCACTGACGGTGGGAGACTGGAGGCCACACTATTTAAAGACCAGATGAGCCGCAGGATCCATGAATCAAAGCTGGCAGGGTATCCTGACCATCTCACCAACACTTCATCCTTTTTGACGGCGTTGCTGTTTCAGGACCTGATCCACTTTGTACACGTCATCCGTTTTCTGAATGGGTTGCAGTTCTTGCGGGTAAAAGGTGCCTTGCAGCACTTCTCCATGATCATCTTTCACTTGGTAGACAGGAGGAACATGCCCTTTCACCACCCGATCCACGGTGAACAGTTCGCTGGTCCAGTTGGGAAGGTACCCTTTGTCAAACGTGCCCTTGGTCTTGTTCAAACGAACACGGGTCCCGGTAAAGAAGAGGGTACTTCTTCTTCTTCTTCTTTGTCTTGAGTTGGCGCTGCTTCAGCTTCTTCTGTTGTTCCATGTGATCCAACACCCGAATTTCATCATAGGGAGCGTTAGGACGTACATCCACGGGGCGTTGTCCAATCGTACGATGGACACAATGATTGTAGGAATGCAACAGTTGGGGTAATGCCTTCAGGTAGTGGCGGTGTCCCTTGTTGGGTGAAATAACGCCACATACGGTTTTTCAACGTCCTTTGAAAACGTTCCACCACAGAGAGGCTTTGGTTTCTGGGTTTTGACTGGTGTAGAAATGAATACCCCGTTTCTTGAGGAAGGCTTGAAAAGGTGCATTGACAAATTCAGTCCCTTTGTCTGTCTGTAACTGGGACGGGACACGTCCTTTGGCTTGTTTCAGGATCCGTTGAAAGGCCTCTATCAAAGTGGTACCGGTCTTGGCTTTCATGGGCTGCACCCAAGCCATTTTGGAGAAAACATCGATGACACACACAGCAAATACCGGTTGCCTTGGTTCTCTTCTGATACGCAAGCGAGATCGCTCAGATCGGCTTGCCACAATTCATCCACGCCACCCACACGGTAATGATCCCTGGGAAACGAGCGTCGGGCTGGTTTGTGCAAGGTGTACGTGTCCTGGGTTTTCAACCATTGTCGCACCTGGCGTTGCGGGCCTTGGCCCCGTTTTGCTTCCCCTTCTCTGGTCCCCTTCTTGGGTCCCCTGCTTTGGTCCCTACCTTCCTGGAGTCCTGCTTTGGCTTGATGTCCTGCTGCTTGCCACAAGGCAAGCCACCCTCCATAGCCTGCTGCGTGTTTGGGATCGCATAGGTGTGGTGGAGCCATCGTGTCCATGCAGGTGACAAAGACGATGATGATGCTGATGCTTTGATGTTGTTGTTTCTCTTTGGACGTCCTCATGGTGACACTGTCGTTGACATCACCCTCTGCTCCCTTTTATTAAAAGTGAATCCACTGACGAACCCGGTTGAGAGGTGAGGAGGGGGTCTCTACAGCTTTTTTCTTCTTCTGGGGTTCCAGAGGAAGGTTGGATGCGGGGGGTGTCAAAAACAAGTCAGCGGGTGGAGGGTGTGGACGCTTCACGGGGGTGTCAGGAGGCTGGGTGGATGACCCTTTGGTTTTCATCATCTAGGACCAACGTAGAGGGTTACCAATCAGTTCATGGGGCACGTTGCTGGAAGCGAGATACTGGCCCAGAATATTCCAACCCCATGGAGGGCCTAATTTGGTACGTTGTCGAACAAGATCATTGATGAGATCCACCATGTGCGTCCCAGGCATGGGTTCCCCTTCCACCACGAATTGACCTGTCTCATTCCAACCCAAGTCGGGATGAGCACGAATATGGGCCATCAACTGCCTGGCCTTGGATTGTAGCGTTTTGGGAACCGTTTACACGACTTCATTCAGAATGGCTTCGACATCATCGGGTTCTGAAACAAAAGAACAAACAAACCATGAGCCACTGTTTCATTTATCGGCTTCGCGGACTCCTTCTTAGGAAGGCGACCTCTACGCAGGCACATGCAGATACATCGACTCAGTAAGTTAACCGTACTTCTACGGTGAGGAGATCCAGTCCTGGGGTGCCAACCCTGGGGTGCCAACCCTGGGGTGCCCGTGGCCTCTAAAGGTCGTGGTTTGACAGCTGCTTGGTCTTGAAACGCCAAGGTGTGTTGCAACAAGGTGTTATACTGCTGCTCGGTCCCTAAAGGAACCGTGTCATCACGGACGAGGGTATCCATATCGTGAAGCTTGTGCACGCGTTTCTGTTCCAACAGGTTGGACTTGAGCAAATGCCGTTGACGTTTTTCTTCTTGCAGACTTTGCCATACCTCTTCTGGGACCATCACCATCTTCCGTGCATGCTTCATCTTGGTGGTAGGACGGTGCAGATGCAACTAACGTCAATCTAGGATGCGTCCTCTATTTATGATCTTCTTTGAGGATCTTCCTTGAGGATCATCTACCCAACAGGCCAGACACCAAGGGACCCACCACCGATGGCAAGGCAGACAAGAGACCTAATCCCCTTCCTTTCTGCTGTAAAAGTTGACGTTTCTTGGACACAGACACCTTCTTTTTCATCAACGTATGCATCAGTGACCCATGCTTTTGTAAACGTTGACGTTGCTGTGCTGTCATAGGAATGTTGCCTCCATACAAATTCACCACGCATTCACAGATGGCTTGAATCAGTTCCGATGGGGCCTGTTTCAAAATAGTCTGTCGCATGGCTGGTGTCGCAGAAGGACTACACACATGACAGAGCGCTTTCTTTGTGACGCTTCAAACGTGCCGATGACATGATGATGATGGTCGTCCCCTGCAGCTGCTACCGTTGAACTGACCAGGATGGGGGTGGGAGGCCTCTATTTATGGTAATGTCGCTGGAGGAGAGGGGGTAATGCCATTGTGGTCTTCTTCTTCTTCTTGACTTCAGAACACCATCCGGTCAAGGCTGCACCTGGGGCTGAGGGTGAAGTGACCCTTTCTTCTTCTTGTTCTCTTGTCGGTGGGTGACTTGCGGCCCCTGGGTTGCTTAGGGCACGGGCGGCGACGGCGAGGTGCTGAGGGCTTCTGCTGTTTTCCTGTAGGTAGGACTGCCAGTTCAGCAAGATACGGGTCAAAACACCAGCCAACGTACCACTTCCACTGCGCTTCATCAGGTAATTCAGGCGTTCATCCATAGGTAGTCATGGATTCGCAATCTTGGTCAGCACGTCTTGGTGTCTCAACAGCCAGGTCTTGTGCTGCGTCTTCAAAGGAACACGTCCTGCTCGCAGATTTCTCACGGCAATGACAAACCATTGCAACAGCCGATGACGTCCTTTGACAGCCACGCTCTCTGCCGAAGGCAGTCGTTTCTTCACGATGATGGGTTTGACTTTTCTGTGGGAGGACATGCTTCTGTGGCTTCCTTTGCGTGGGGAGTGCCCGGGCTGGGGCGTTTAGCACCCGTCGCGCTTTTGCGGTGCGTTTGGTGCTGGTGGTACGAGGTTGGGTCAAGGGTTGAAAGGGTTGGATCATGGTGGGAGAGAGGGGAGACGATGGAAATGAAGGGGGAGAGGACGGAAAAAAAGAAGGGGGAGAGAAGGTGGCAGGAGAGGCACGATACGTACTGACAGGGACAAACGTGTTCATGGTGGGTGCTGTGGGTACAACTGCTTTAAGGAACGTCTTTGTTTGGAGGAGGAGGAGGAGCAGAGGAGGAGGAGCACTTGGACTTTCAGTACAGCGTTGCACACCTGACCGATGTTGTTCGGTGGGATCACGACCCAAGGTGGTCAGGAGTGTTTTATGGATCGGTTTAAACAACCCTGTGGCAACAGCACGTTTGCGGGGCTGGGTCTGTTTCCGTCTGTCTCCCATGGCAGCTCTGGGTCAACTATCTCTATTTATCACGACTGTAGGGTAGGGTTACGGTCATCTCTATTTTCCGTATCGACTACAACAAATAGGAATAAGGAGCCAAAGTGGCATAAGGCTTCCCCGGCATTTAAACTGGCCAATGGTCCCTCGCAGCACCATGTAGTGGGCATTTAAACTAATGGTGCGATGATGAGGCGATGAAGCAAAGAGGTTTTGTGTCAAGTACAACACGGACGTGTTGCGATGATGACTTTTCTTGGTAAACCATCGCAAGACCTTCGGCTTCTTCCTCTTTGGTATTGTCGCCCAGCAAATCATCAATGATCAACCAATGGGGCGTAGGCAAACCCTCTCGGCCTTACCCCCAGACCCTGCAGGTAACTGCGTGTTGGCTTCCCCATGGTTTGCACAAACGTCAGGGTATCCCTAACCTCGAGTGTCAGAACTTCCAAGTCCTCATGCATGGGTTGCCATTCACTGTACACCCACACGATGCCCTGAGGTGGAAGATCAAGGATCCCCGGTTGAAACACATGTTCCATGAAGGCTTTGACAAACGATGTTTTACCCGACCCTGTAGGGCCTGCAATCAACATGGTAAAGGGATGACGTAACGTGAGTGGGGTGACCATGGCCTCCACCAGGTCTGAGTCTAACAGTGTCCCTGATAGTGCCCCTGACATACTGACACACGTCTTACCACCCTGCGGGTTGCACCGGAAATGACCTCTAAGAGCTAAGATCCCTGAAGATATAGAAGACACAACCCTTTGAAATGGAATTCACATTTTATTGAGGAACAACATCAACATGGCGAACAGATCAACATTAATGATGCATTAACAGATCAACAACAACAGTACATCCACAGATCACCACCAGTTAAGGTGATCATCGGGATTGCAGGTAGAACACCGTAAAAAGTCCATCTGACCGGGATGAAAATGATTTTCATCAAGTAAACGTTAAAGTCCTCCGCCGTCACTGAATGATCCGCGAGCCGTGAAGTGGTCCGTAGCCGTCACTGGACCTGCGGATGTTGGCTTTTTGATCCCTCTGACAGACGAGGTTCTTCATGTTGGCTTGATCCTCTGACGAAGTTGACATGTTGACATGTTGGCTCGCCCTGTGATTTAAAGTAAATCCCCGGACCTTGCTGATGCCCACACTACCGTCAGATTGAGCATGACGCAGCTTGTAGCCATAATTCTTGGGTCCTGCCGAGACAAAGGTTTGAATGCTGTTGCCCCCTCCCAGTTCATCAGTCAGCTCCCCCAAGGTATCTCCCAGTGGCGGGTTGTAACTTCGTGGACGGTGAATGTAGATGATACTGTCCGTATCAAAATAGAGGACACGTCGATCCAACGGTTGCAAATAAGAATACAACTTGAGACGGGCTTGTGCTGTCACCCAGGCTGCAATGGCCACATTGTGGGCTGGATGAGGGTCATGAAAGTCTGCCTGAGGTTCGTGAGTGACACAGATGAGATCTTCATTGATGATGTTAATGTCTTTCACCACACAGCGCTCATCCCGGAGGAGGGCAAAGTACCTCTCAGGGGAACTGATATATTCCGTCTTGGCAAACCCAACTCGTTGACCAAACTTGCCCCAGTGATTGTTCAGGCAGGCCTTGTCTAAGGCACGAAGTCCTGGGTTTTTGTGAATGCGAGCAGGATCCAAGGTGACTCCCTCTTCTGCTGTATCTCGTTGATGTAGGCGTCTGGGTTTGGACAACCTTCGGGTATCCACTGGCCTCTTGCTTGATCTTGAAGAAATTGTTCACATACTTGGCAAACAGCCCTCCCTCTTGAGTGTCAGGGTCGTAGGTGGCGAGCGTGTCAAAGTGCCAAGCCTCAAAGATGTAAAGCACTTGATAGCCACACTTTTCAACAGCATACTGAAGCTCCTTGCTGACATAGGTACCGATCCATGCCCGGTCTTCATCCCCTGGGGGGCAGGAAGCATCAACTGCTCTTCAGCACATGCACGGCACAGCGAAAGAGCAGTTTGCCTTTGACACTTGTAAGGAAGAACAGGATGATAGAGGTCGGTGGGTGGCAAGACTCGGCACTGAATGAGGCCGTGGAGCTCAAACAAGTCAGACACGGGAGGATGATCTTTGATCTCGGGATGTCCCACGGGAAAAGTACCATACTTGCAGATGTAAGGGTACAGTGAGCAAACGTCCACATATTTAATTTCTTCATCTTCTTTGGCTTCATAGTACAGTTTGGTGGCGTTGGTACGACCTCCAAAGAAAGCATCTCTAGGATCCAATGGGTCAGGCATGTAGGCATGGGGTCCTTGCAGGGTAGTCAGGAAGGCTCTCAGATCACCGTTGTCTTTCTGTTGTTTCAGAAAATCGCATTCCCAGAGGGTCACCACTTGGTCGATGTCGGGATGTTGACGTAACACACCCAGTCGGTACATGGTATGATGGTATCGTTCCCAAGGGGTTGTACCCAAGCTAGCATGGTGTTCACATCGCCTCGTCTTGTAACAGCAAGTACATCCATGCCAGAAACAGCCCAAAGTATTCGCACACGGTAAGTGTCTTTGGCCAGTAGCCATCCACCATGTAACGACTCCGTCCAGCACAGTCAAAGCCTACTTCCACACCATTCCGAGCATGTTGGATGTGGACCCCAGGGTGTTGATGCATGACCCAGTTGAGCCAGTGGAGACACTGAAGCGAGTAGCGACGCTGGGGGTGATAACCTTGAGTAGGTAGGATGGCAATGGTACGGGGGTTCCAAAACTGTTTTCGGAAGGTGAGCATACAAGCCATGGGTAGAGTCACCGCTTCATAGAAAGGGTCCACGTTGTTCTGTTGAATGAATATGTTGCGGAATGCAGCACAGCCTTCGACGCAAAATGTCCACATCACTCTGACAGTAGGTCAACAATTCTTCATCCAGATCAAAGACAGTCCCTTCAGCCACCCGTGCATTGTACCAGGCCAAGAAAGCTTTACGTTCGGCAGGAAACATGCTGTCAGGATCGTAGGTAGACACGGGAGGATAAGGACCCACATAGCCTTGGTGAGCTTCGGTGTTGAAGAAGTGAGGGAAGTAGCCTTTCTTGAGTTCCGTCAATGCAAACGTTTTTGGACACTGCTTCAGAGCCATCGTGGGGAAGTTGAGTGAATCCTTGAAAACAAGGCGTCCCACGGTCATCTGCAAGATGTGATTCCCTCGAAGTGTAACCTGGGGTGCTTTCACGAGATGTTGATGAAAGTACTGTTGGAGCAAGTGTCCATCATACCCACGGTAGTTGTAAGCAATGACCAACACGTCGTCATCATCAATGGTAGGGGAAATGTCGTATTCGTCGTCTTGTTCTTTGTCGTTGTTGTCTTCTTGTTCATCATCATCATCATCATCGGGTTCTGGTGATGACAGTTTGGGTTGTTTCGGAGGCACGGCCTGACGGCTTGCTGCTGCTGGGATGCCTTACGTTTCTTCTGCTTTCTTTCTTCTTCTCCACCAGGGACATCAGCCAGTCGCCCATGTCCTTCAAGGTCGTAGATCCCTCGAAACACTTTTGATGCGACTCAGGCCCTTCTCCTTCTTTACGCCAGGGACACTTGTCACACAACTGATCCGGGCCTCGGAAATACATTTTCCACATCCCAGATGCACCACACACAAGTTGGGGAACATGAGTTCCTTTGATCTTGAGTACATTCAAAGTCATAGAAGATGAACTGACGCTGCTGACGTTCTTTGTCTTCATCCATTTTTTCACCGCCTTCATTTTGTTTCGGTGGTTCGATGACGGACATGTAACACTGGTGGTTGGGTTTCAAGGGTTCTTTGCAGATCTTACAGTCACGATTCGTGCCACACTGGTGGTTGGCCATGCCCTGGATTTTTCTCACGTTGACTTTGGCATAGACATCGATGACACGTGTGGATGGTGGAGCAGGTGCTGGGATGGTTGGCGAGGCCAGTCCGATGGCATTCAAAGCAGTACGGTTTCGGAACCATCCGCCACATTGGAGACAGGAGAGCCCTTCATTGACCACGCCACAGTATCCAAGACATTGGCACCAGTGGCATTGAAATTCTCGGGTGCAGCGATGATTTTCAGCGTGGGCATAGCCTTGGTCACATCAGTTTCACTAATAGTAGGATAACCTGTGAAAGCAGTCATGGAGGTAACGACATCGTAATGGTGATGGTGATGATAGAGGTGAAGGATCTTGGTGGGTTGAGGCACTTCACTCTTGTACAGGAGTCGATTCAACACATCTTGGGAGTAGACTTTGAGCTGATAGTAAGGGGTCAAACGTTGACTGAACAACTCCCACGTGGCACGCGCCTGTACAAGGACCTTCGGGATCTTGAGTTGCCGAAATAAACCCTTTGGCAGCCTTCAGCTGAACGGGCTCTTCGTTCGTCACAAAGTCGTTTCCATTCCTTGGTCCATTCCTTGGTCACAGGATCGGGTTGGTGTTCGTGGTGACTGGCCACGACCAGGGCACGGGCAAAGCAGAGCTGATCCTCATTCTTGATTTGAACGATGCATTGTTTCTTTTCCAGGAAAGCGTTTCAACGAGGTACCGATATGTCAGGATCCTCTACATGGTAAGAAAATGTCCATGGTGTCATCGATATGTAAGTCGTGGTTGCTTTGTTGTACTTTTTCCACTTCGCCCATGATGTGTTCCCCTGGAGGTCACCCATCCGCCGAAACGGGATTCGAATGTCTGAATCCAGGGCGGGATGTTCCAGGGCCAATCCCACGCGATCACCATCCTGGCCACCCACATCGTCTCTCAAATCTGCTAACACGGCATCAAACTGTTCTCTGAGAACGACGGGAAGGTCTTCAGGCTGTTGACGCTGCAGCCAAACAGGGTTGAACTTCAGGTGGTAGCGCTGGGTACCAGTCCGGAATTTCTTGGTTGTTTTTTGAGTCGTCCGCTCCAACTCGTAGGGCACAGGCTCCTCTTCAAGTTCATCTTCGTTCATTCGTGGTGACGACATGGTGAGAACTGGTCAGAGCCACGCTGAGCCTGGTTTATATACATCACGTCACCCTATGACGTCACAATAGGTCGTCCTAAGCCAGTGCGCACCATGAGCTCATGCGTTATTTATAGAATGATGTCATACCCCATGACGTCACACTAGCCTGTTGAGTCAGGAGGAGAGTGGTGCGAACCGGATGCAGCCGGTGCGAACCAGAGGCGTCAAAGTGACGTCATCAACCCCAGCTATATAAATTCAAGGTTTTCCAGCCTCCTCATCAGTTGCTCACTGAAACTAGAAGCATGCAGACGTCTCCGCCTCCGCCTCCGCCTCCTTCCGTTGCCGCCTGTGCAAAACAGATGACCACAGTTATCTACACTGTCCCCAAGGTGACCTGTACCCGAGTGTGGTGCTCAAGGTCATCGCTATTACGTATGTCCCAAGAAGACCAAGGACAACAACAAGCACGATAACAACACCTGCTACAACTGTGGAAGAAACGAAGGTCATCTCAGTTACGCCTGTCCACATCCCTGCCGTCACTGTGGTCAAGAGGACCATAAGAGTATGAACTGCTCTAACAAGGGCCAGAAACGTCCGGCTCCCCAACCTACCAGCCAAGTGAACCGCCAAAGAAAGTGAGTAAACGTGAAAGCCAACATTTACTGGCTCTACTCCATGACAAGGTCCTCCTCGTTCAAGATCGCATAGACACCATGTACTCTCTACTTCAACGCATCTTGGAGTTTGTCGAACCCATGGACGATTCCAGTAGCAGTGCCTCCAGTGCACCACCATCACCACCATAGATACCCTCGGTGATCTCACCCACTGGTTCATACCAACGGCCCTTTCAGGGCCACCCACCTGGCTCGAAAGAAGGCTACATCCAATGTTGTTTTTAACCACACCACACAATAATACACACACACACCTAACACTTGTCTAGCCACGCCATCGTGTCCGCCTCACCCCTCTCCTCCTTCCCTCTCCTTTTCCTCTCCTCCTTCCTTCCTCCCTTCCTCTCCGTCCTGTCCCTGTCCGTCCACCGCCCGTCCGTTCCGCCATCTTGAAGCGCGTCTACGCTCGCGAGATCCCGCGAGAATCCACGAGATCCCGCGAGATCTCACGCGATCCCACCGGATGGGGACGCCATCTTGAAACGCGTCCGCCATCTTGGCCCGGAGGTGACGTCATCGTCATGTGCACGCTGCATCCCACCGGAACCGGTCGTGACGTCATCGCGATGCGTGCGCACCCACCGGAACCGGAAGCACCGGAACCGGAACACGAGTGATCTCCCCTGATGGCGGCACATCCGGTCACCGTGGGTCGCCATCTTGATCCAAGATGGCGGCGCCCATGGGGACCGGATGTGCCGCCATCTTGAAAATCCCGCCAGGGAGACGCTGTACACTACTGTCGTATTAGTTGTAGCTTGATATTAACAGTCGTATCATTAGATGCCATTTGGTTGATGAAACTATCTGCTACTACATTGCAAGCTAGGTTTCCATTCCTGAGTTACAATATCAGTAACAGTGCTTAAATTCTGACAACAATACTTCAACACTGTCAACACCTTGAAACACCCAAGCATAACCAAAACCGTAGCTAAATAAAACTTGCTTAACCGAAGAGGCCCACGTATGGTGATCATCATTACCCAGTGACTGGCAATGACTACAACATTTCATATGCCTTACGTGGATACCTATAGCTAGTATACGAGTAACTCTAAGCCTAAATGTAACACGGAACAAGGATGCCAAATAAACTGAGAATCTGCCATATTCGCCCACAACATTCGGAGCCCATTTACTAATGTTAAGAAACCGTTTACTCGCTAAATGTTGTATTCTCTCTAAACACTAGACGCTAGAGAACCGGAACCGTATAACAACATTGCCATAATCTGAAAATCAAATATTGTAAAGACTGACTGACTGAGTTTAGTTTTACTCCGCTTTTAGCAATATTCCAGGAATATCACGGCGGGGGACACCAGAAATAGGCTTAACACATTGTGCCCATGTGGGGAATCGAACCCGGGTCTTCAGCGTGACGAGCCAACGCTTTAACCACTAGGCTACCCCACCGCCCCAAATATTGTAAAGAAAACCATGGAGGAAACTGCCTGGATTGCAATAATATTGTAACACTGTGAAAAACTTGTAAGAACAAAACCAAGCTTGTTATATGCTCTTAAAAAAGAGAGACCGCCTCCGTGATGTAGTGGTTAGAACGTCCGCCCGGAGAGTGGAAGGTCGCGGGTTCGATCCCCCGACCGCGTCATACCAAAAGACGTTAAAATATGGTACTTGTTGGTCCCTGTCTGGCGCTCGGCATTAATGGGTACAACAAGGACTGGTCGGCTCGGAGTCAGTGTGTAATGTGTCTGAGTGGGGTATTAGTGCTTCACTGCGGCATGGTATCTCAGTTGGCTAGCACTATAAAAACAGCTTAAGTCTGGGCTAGTACAAGCAACCGCACATACACGCACACACGCATGTACGTAGTCATATGAGCGAAATATTCTCAAGCACGACGTTAAGCCCAGTTTCACCTCACCTCACCTCTAAAAATAGAAGAATCTGAACTTTTAATTAGGATCGGAAGTATAAGTATTCACAAACTTTTCGAAGAGACATATCTTATGGACCCACCACCATGTCTCTTGATCAGTTCTATAGTCTGTTTAGTAGTGAAAACGTACCGATGAATTTCACTTTGAACAAAGTAATCGAATAGTGAAATTAGATTGCAACTCATTAATTTTTACCTTGGCAATTGAACATATAATCTTTCAGATTCTTTATTCAATCTTAGGATAAAAGTTTATTGAAAACGATCATAGATTTCAATCAAGAGTAACTGGTTTGTATTAAATGGGTAAGCGCAGTAGTTGGAACAGTGAAACAAATGCACCCGGGTACGTGAAGAGTTAACTTAGGAACAACCCTTGTCGTTCTCGGTGTTTCATTTGATGCATACCCCTGTAATACAAAACCAATAATAACAGCGATGTGAAACTATGGATCGTTTGGTAAACAACAACTTTATCCTAAGCTGAATAAACTCTCAAGAGATTTTAAATGTAGGCAATTGGCAACGTAAAATTATGAGGATTCGCAGTCTTAATTTCACTTTTATTTGTTTTACTTTTTGGTTTAAATTTCGCAGTTCATTGGTACGCTTTCGCTGCAAAACAGACTATAAAACACAACGCATGGGATGCACGTGCACAAAACGCAGCAGCCCCACACACGTGCATGGGGCGTCATTTTTGATTTTGGCGTTTTCAAGAAGGTCGATAAACCACCGTAGAACATTAACTTTGACAATCATCTTGCATCTGCGTTGATCACACAGTTGTTAGTGTCTGTTTCAGCCAGTTTTTTGTTGTTTCAATTTGGCGTACGGCGTATGTAACGTGATGAACGTTTACGTGCAATTGGCATGTTGCAAACAGGCACAAACCAGTGGTAAATTCCTTCAATGTTTCGAAGTCAGTCAATAGCAGACTTTGAAACAGATATCAGCTTAACCAACCGTTCAGGCCGTCCATGGTCAAAAAATAAGGGTACAGGATCGTTTCATCTCGGACCAGGCTTTAAGAAATCGAGCTGTTACGGCCAGTCAGATTGCAGCAAATCTGTATCAGACTACTGGTATTCGAGTTACGGGTTAGACGATTGGGAATCGCCTCCATGCCGCTCATACTTCATGTTCGACGGGGGCGGTGGGGAAGCCTAGTGGTTAAAGCCGTAAGCCTCGTCACGCCGAAGGCCTGGGTCTGATTTCACATGGGTACAATTTCGAAGCCCATTTCTGGTGTCCCCGCCGTGATATTGCTGGAATATTGCTAAAAACGGCGTAACACCATACTTCAGTCAGTCGTCATGTTCGACGGCCCTGTGTCCCTAACCCTTGACCGATCGTCACATGACCGTAAGAAGATAATGGTGTAGGGCACGTAGATGCTGGAGGAATCGCCGTTAGTTGGTGTTTTCGGAGGAGTGTAGATTCACTTTGACTTCCTTTGATCGGGTCTCCGCGACGAAGAAATGAACGTCACGCCAACATCAACGTGAGACCACACGATCGATCTGGAGGTGGATCACCATGGTATGGGGTGGTATCACTCTGACTGGACTGAACCCTTCTTTCAGGATGATTAACGCCCGTGCTCACCGTCCACGCATCGTCAATAATCACCTCCTCAAGTAACATGACATCGGTCGTTTGACATTGCAGACAATGAGCCCTGAATTTTCTCCCATCGAACACGCCTGACATGATAGGAGACGTGCGTCAACGTCAAACGCTGGAGGAACTTGGCCGTGCGCTTCAGGAAGAATGGAACAGACTCCCCATTTGGTCATTGGGAGACTCTCACACGCAGTATGCCTCGTTGTCTGAATGAATGTCTGACCCTACGTGGTGGAATCACGCACTACTGAATGAAAATCGTACACATGCAAATTTTATGTCATACACTACCATCTTTCAAGAGCGATTACTGTACAAACAACTTGTGGCCATAAGGAAGTGATGATGTACTCTCAAACATTCATTATCATATCAACATTGATTGACTCTTGATATATCTCCCATCTTTTTTCAATCGTAAATTAAAATTGAATTTCACCTACCTTTTGAAGACAAATATAATTAGAAATCACAACCACATATATTTCTACTGTAGGGGTCCACTTTTTCAAAAAGAGATAATTTCCACCTTTCTAAAACAACATTATTTTAGTTTTAGACATATTAACAGTCAAATCCGATGACTTGAAGAATATCAAGACGCTTCATTTACACTACACTATCTGCAAACAAGAACAACGTCATCTGGTGCAAAATAACAGAAAACTTCAATGATAGCAAGATACACCTGAACATCTCTACCGTTTGAATTAACGTATTTCTATTCGCCAACCATTATTAATGGACAAGGAAAATAGAACAGGACTCAAGACGCAGCAATGCCTTACTCCATTCCGGACATTCAAAGAAACCTGAAAACCTCCATTTGTCTTGACACAGGATTTAAATACTTTATACATATAATTTAACGCTACGAAAACAACTTTCCTTCAAACCAATTTTGCGAAGAAGTAACAGCAATTTTATTTCTTGGTTTCATACTATCAGTTTTTATGAAATTAACAAAGGCAACATAAAGTTTACTCTTCCTATAGATATATTTGCACAAGTGTACACAAAGTAAAAGATTATCAGCTGAAGAATATCCAGAAATTGAACCCAGACTGAGATTCCGAATCTCGCGATTCATCACATCCCAGAGCCCAGATAGTTATTCTAAGACCCAATATATACTTTACACAAGATTTCCACAACAACGTTATGCCTCTATAATTATCTGACAATCATGAGATCAACGGTACAATAATACCTTCTGACCAGTGCGAAGGGAAGTCAACACCTGAATCGTAAATAGTGTTGAACAGCTTCACCATATAACCAATGAGAAATGGATTACTTTAAAATCATTTCCGCCAAAATTATCAATAATACTCTGCTGGTTTACTCGCTCACACTCGTCATCACTATCAACTGAATCTGTATCCAAACAAAGCCCATGATTCTCAACAAGGGATGTAAGTTTCTTAACTGACTCCATTACCAAAGTGCTGTCATATAATCCGTGAAATGAACAACCTACATGAAATCGGTGCGGAGCGCCTTCCTACGCATATGCTTCAAACAGGACCAGAATTTACATAGATGATCATTCTTGAGGCTTGAAAGCATAATTTATCCACCCTTCTTACATTATTGAGTGCCTGCTTTTACTTCTAACTGTTGACACAACCTGTTTATACTTGTAAGTATAATATAAGTATGACGTGCTATACATTTTCTGTGACGTCCTTCTACCTTCTACTATCCAGTTTTAAATCATAACATTCTTCATCATACCACACATTTGTAAATAGGTTGATGTTTTACAATGGATGGTCTGACCAAACATTTAGCTGCATTACATAGAAATACACATCAACATCAGCATGTGGAGCATGTCAGCTGCATTGCTCATAGATAACTTTCACTTCACGGAAAGATTGGACACATGTACATCCACCTTTGACTCATCCCAAACATATTTATCAGTCCCTGCACAGCTTCTTATGAAGTGCCATTTGGGTTCCTGCGTTGAATAGGGTCAGTCTTAGGTCCACAATGA
>NW_025766767.1:0-20492 GCF_003918875.1 Haliotis rubra | reverse complement strand
CTGCACATGTATTGTTGATATACTCCCCCACTCTGATACCCTACCACCTGAGAGTGTTTCCACATATACCCTGCTGTCTTACCATACCATTAACTTCTTATACCTTTAACTCTGATACCATTAACTTGATACTCATTAACTTGATAAATTTAAATATCCTTTCACTTCAACATCACTTCCATGTCACACCATGTACTACCGGGTCCTAATTCTGTTACCACACACCATGCTACCTGCCACTTTGCTAATGATACCATGCTACTCCTTCCTTCCACTTGCTAATTACTAATCTCTGTTACTCTGCCACTTATGCTACACCATCCAAATCTGTCACTTGCCACACCATGCTACTCCTGCCACTTATTCCATTAATAATTCATGCTACTCCACACACTTGTTTCACACAATGTTACCTTATCACTTACACACACCATACACTCCTACACTTGCCACCACACCATACCCACACTTTACTCATTAATTCATGCTACCTCCACACTGTGCTACTACACTCTTTAATTCTGAGCATTACACCATACATCTAATTTGCTACTACTAACTACATAAGACCCCACTTAGCACACCATAAGCATCACATTCCCACTCCACATAATCAAGCATTCCCACTCTATACTCATTAATCCATACACTCCAGACCACACTTTCACACCATAGCATCTACACTTCCTTAATTAATCAAGCATCTACATCTTCCATCACACATCTCCACCAGCACCACACTACATTACTATCTATAAGCATCTAAGACGAGCACTTCACATCCATGCCATCTACACTTCTATAATCACACACACCACTGAGCCCCACACCATCTTACACTTATGCACACACTGTGCCACCCACACTTTTAATTACACTCCATAGCATCTACACGAGCACCACATTATCAGCACGACACTTTACACCACACACCATACACTAAGCACACATCTGTGTACATTCACACTTAGAGCACACATCCATAAAACAGCACCTAATTTACACTTCACACACTGCTATTCCCACTTATTACCTTCATTAACTCATGCCATCTTCAAGCCATCTCTATTAACACTAATCTCATAAGCATCTTAATCTCCTTACACCTCATTAATTCCATATATCTACATCTCCACTAATCTGCTACCTACACGAGCACTTCATTGATATCCCACTCCATGAGCATTCATTAATCTATATCTATCATCTCGACAGTACTTCCCACACCCATAAGCATCTACATTCTAGGAATCACACCTGATACACTGACGAGCATTGACACTCCATAGTCTCTGACACACTCAAGCATCTTGCTTAATACTTCACTATTATCATACATCTATGACGAGCATCATTATCTATATGGCCTCAAGACACTACATCTATAGCACACACTTGCTACACAGCACGACACGACTGCACTGCTACTTTGACCTTGTTAATTCCACATCTACACGAGTACTTCCACACTGAGCATCACACTTTATAGCATTTAAGACTCCAGTCTACACGAGACGATCCAGACCAAGATGAGACTATGACCAAGCATCTGCACAAGAGACGAGGCATACTAGCACGACGAGATTGGAGATGAGACCACACGAGCAGCATCTCACACCCAGCATCCCACATCACTTTGGTACACACTATCCTTGAGCCTGCCACTTAGCACACAACATGCCACTGGCACACTAGTCACACTGTGTCCATCTGCCACACCACACACACGATCCTATCTACTTGAGCATGACCTTCCTAAGACGTGAGCATTCACATCTAGCTGAGCCACATCCTGAGTACTGCATCCACACCACACCACACCATGCCACTGCCACACACACACTGTCACCCACACTTCCTACCACACCATACATACTACACTTAGCACTTTTTCACATCTGAGCATCTAAGACGAGCATCACATCCACATCTACACTGAGCACATCTCCATCCACGCACTGAGCCACACCATCCCATCCCACACTTACACCACACCATAAGCATCTGTCACACCATAATCAGCATCTACGACTTCCCAGAGCACACACTATCCCACTCACACTTCATAACTCTGCCACTTAATTACACTGCTACTCCACACTCTACAATCTATCCTACTCCACTCTGAGCACCATTAACCATCCCACTCTGCTAATTTGCTACCACACTCCAGGCATTCCCACATTTAAGACCCATCCTCCCAATCGACACTTGCTACTACACTCCAGCAATTTGCCACTTGAGCACCATTAATCTATAAGCATTCCACACTTCTAGCACACAATTTATCCTAACGGACACCATACTTCACACCATAAGCACTCCACACGAGCACACGCACCATCCTACCCACGAGCACACATCCATACCTGCCACTGAGACCATCCATCAACACTTATACTACACCCATACACGACACTTCAGAAAGCACACACTCATATCTACACTGAGCACTTCATACACTGTATGCACACTCTGTCACCACCATCCCACTCACTCACAGGCACACACACCATAATCTTCAAGCACTTACACTTCACCATCCATCGACACATAAGTACTTCACATCTATAAGCATCTACATTTATGTTACCATTAATCTCATCCCACTCCATGCCACTTTATACCATTAATCTATATAAGCACTTGCTATTTTCTGAGTACAGCATCCATAAGCATCTGCACACTTCATACTCTGAGACCTCATAAGCAATTCCATCACTTGTTTTACACCATATGCTACCCGCCACTGTTACCACACCATACACCTTGCCACTTGCTACTCACACCATGCCATCTGGCCACTTGTTAACACACACTATGCTACCTTGGCCACTTGCTACCACACTATGCCATTTGCCACTTGCTACTACACCCTGCTATCCGCTTCACTTCTACTCACACCATCCTACCTGCCATACTTCCTGCTACACTTATACCTACATTTTACCACACATTAATGCTACTCACACTTAGCATTTCACACTCCGCCAATTTATACCACCAATTCATGCCACCCGCCACTTTGCCACCACCAACCATCCCATCCTCCACCAGCCACCACCACACCATGCCACACCCGCCACCTTGCCACCACCAGCATGCCACCGCCACCCAGCCACACCACCATGCCACCCGCCACCTGCCACCACACCATGCCACCACTTGCTACCACACCATACACCTCCACTTGCCACCACCAACCATCCCACCCTCCACCACCACACCATGCCACCACACCTTTGCCACCAATTAACTATGCCACCTCCACCTACACCTCTCAACCACACCCACACTTTGTCACTTACAGTGCTACCTCGCCACCCTGGTGCCACACTCATGCTACCTGCCACTTGTTACCACACACCATGCTACTGGTCTCACTTCTATACCTCACACCATACACTCACACTTGTTCACTCATTAGTATGCCACTGCCACTTGGTGCCACACCATCCTGCACTCAAGCACTTGCTACTACTAATCCATACTCATCGGTCCTAATTTACACACCACACATCTATGCTATCTACATTTAGGCCACTATGCTACCTACTTTGCTCCACACCATGCTACCTGCCACTGAGCACACACCCATCCCACCTCCACTCCACCACACCATAAGCAATTCACACTCTGCTTCCACACTCCAGGCCACACTCATGCACCTGCCACTTATACCACTGTTCATGCTAATCCTGACTTATAATTACTCCATACCTCTATACTCATTAGCATTAACTATCCTACTCCACACTTCACACCATACTACTGGTCTTAACTTAAAGCACACACTCATGTCACCAGCCACTTGAGCATGACACTATGCCACTTCCACTTCACACTCTGTTATACACTTGTGCCACACCATCCTACTCCAATACTCTACACCTCACACCATACTCCACAATGTTTCCATTAATTCATAAGCATCTGCCACTTGTTACCACATTAATCTCATGCTACCTTTAATCACTTGCTAATTTCACACCATAAGCAATTCAAGCCACTTGTGCTACTCATTTTCAATCTCAGCATCTACACTTCCTACTCACACACCATGTTACTCCACACTTATACTTCATTAATCTATATACTCCCCTTAGCATTATTAATCTATACATCTTCTTAATTCTATAATTACTAATTCATGCAGCATTCCCACTTAGCACATTAATCTATACCTTAAGCACGAGCATTATTAATCTATCTCTACTCTAAGCATTTATACTTACATCTATACTTCATTGGTCTTGACAGCATTTCACATCTATAGCATTTTACACGAAAGTACTATTCACTCCATATAATTCTGACGAAAGCATTTCACACTATAAGCATCTAATTTTAACCACACTGTAAGCATCTTTGGCTTAACACTTCCTTTACACACTATAAGTATCTACATGAAAGCATTACACTATAAGTACTTGCCACTTCTAGGCACACTATAGCATCTACATGAGCATTAATTATAAGCATCTTAAGATGAGCATTTTTCATTAATAGCATTCCATCACGAGCCTTATTAATTATAAAAATACTCAAGCACTTAGCATTTCACACTGTATACTCCATTTCTCTTACTTCATTACCTTATAGCATTTCCACATGAGCATTACACTTGAGGCATCTAAGACGAGCATTATTAATTCATATAAGCATTTTGCTACTTTAGCACACATCTTATTCACATTTATACATAATTCATCTCTATCTTTACACTTTAGCATTACATCTATAGCATCTTTGTTACTATAATATACTGTAAGCATTCCATGACACGAGCATTATTACACTTATATCTAAGAGTACTAAACTAGTGCATTTTAAGCATTTTAGCATTAACTAGGGGCATTCCTGCTACTTTAGCATTTACACTATAGCATTTTGCTACTTTAGCATTACCTTATGCTATTTTAAGCATTTACATTTTCATATCTATAGTATTTTAAGCACTTATGTACACTATCTCTCATTTTAAGGTAATATTCATTCACATTTCTGAGTACTACAATGAGTGCATTTACATGAGCATTGCACTATCTCTCATCTACTTAGCATTTTTACACTATCTTATTCACATTTTAAAAGCATTATATTGTAGCATTTCCACATGAGCATTATTAATTATAGCATTTGACACGAGCATTACACTTATAGCATTTTAAGCATTTTACATTATTACTCAGCATTTGCTTACTTTAGAGCATTACATCTATAGCATTACTTTAGCATTACACCATAGCATTTTAAGCATTTCTAGAGCATTATTAATTTATAGCATTTTACATTTAGCATTATTATCTATAGTATTTGGACATGAGTATATCTATAGCATTTACATTTACATATCTATAATGACATGAGCTTCTATTACCTTATATCTACTTAGCATTTACATCTATAAGCATTCTGAGACACTTTTAGCATTATTAATTTTTAGTATTTACATTTAGCATTACATTTTATAAGTATTTTAAGCATTTAGCATTATTAATTTTAGGAAAGTATTTAAGCATTTAGCATTACACTTTGTTATTCATGAGAGTATTACATCTATATCTTCATTTTAAGCATTTTACATTTTGGCATTTTACATTTTATTATTATTAATAGTATTTTAAGAGTATTACACTAGGTATTTTGTAATTAGCATTACACTATATCTCGGACACATGAGCATTATTCCATTAAGACATTTTTATACACTATAGCATTTTAAGATGAGCATTATACACTTATCTCATTCTCCATTTTATATTATTAATTATAAAAGTATTCTTAAGCATTTAGCATTACCATAGAGCAGCACATTTAAGCATTTTAGGCATTTGAGGCATTGCCACATTGAGTACATTTGGCATTTTACATTTATATTTACACGCATTTACTGGCTCGACAAGAGTAATTTTCATATCTATATAGCATTTGCTACTTTGAGTTACCTTATAAGTATCTTAAGCACTTAGAGCATTATTTTCATCTTATATATCTACACGAGCATTATCCATGACTTCCACGACATTTCACATCTTTATAGCATCTAAGACGAGTACTTTCATATTAATCCCATTCCTTCATCCACCCAGCACCTAAGCATCTATCCTGACCACTCCACACTCCAGGCATCTGCATTTCACACATCAGCACCTTACTTTGAGCACCACACTCCAGGGCATCTAACTTTAGCACACACTCCATCCTCGACACACGCATGACTATCCTACTGGCTACTTTCACACCTGCATCTTGCCACCACATCCTACTTCTCCACCTACTTACACCTGCAATCTTGCCACATTAATCCCATCTTCACCTTCTACTTCACACTCCAGCATCTAAGCACTTGAGCAATCCTAATTCTACCTGCACTTCACACCTGCATCTTAAGCACTTATCCTAATCTCCACTCACACCTTTACAAGCATCTGCCACTCTCATACTATTTCACACTTGAAAGCACTATAAGCATTGGCCACTTACACACTATAAGCACTTGCTTCACACTATACTACTAATCTTGACGAGTACTTATAAGCATTTAAGCACTTATTTTAACTATAGCATCTTAAGCACTTTAGCATTACACTATGCATCTACATTTTGTGAGTACTACATATCTTATCTTCCCACTTTAGCATTTCATATCTTTATGTGCATTTTAAGATGAAAGCATTACACTTGCATTTTAAGATGAGCACTTTACATCTATCTGATTTCTTCTGACTTTAGCATTTATTAATTTTTACTTTGAAAGTATTACACTTATTCATTTTAAGACACGAGTGCATTTTAAGCATGAAAGCATAGGAGTATTTTAAGACTTTAATTTTAGCATTCTACTTTGAGCATTTTCACCTTATCTCAAGATGAGTACATTATCTCATTGGCTACTTAGCATTATTTACTTATAGCATTTTACATTAGCATCTTATCTTAATTTCCTTCCATTTTATATTTACAATTTATGCATTTACATGAGTATTTTACATACATCTTATTTTCTGATGATGACACTTATAGCATTTTACATGAGTATTTTTTTTCATACATCTTATTTTACTTTTATTTTACTTTACATTTGCACATTTAAGATGAGTATTTACACGAGGCAGCATTCTTAAGATGAGCATTTCATATCTTATTTACTTTAAGACATATGTTACTTCCGCTTACTTTGAGCACACTCCATAAGCATTCCACATTTGTTACTACATTAACTTACTCCTCTACTTTATTTACTTACATCTATATATCTAAGTATTTAGAGCAATTACATCTATGCATTTCCAAGTATTTACATACCATAATTATCTCTAATTTTAATTTAGCATTATTAATTCATAAGTACCTTAAGCATTTGTTACTTCATTACACTATCCTAATTTTGCCACTTCTATACTACACTGACCTCTATTTCCACATTTTAGCATTTATTAATTGTGGCATTTTACATTTAGCATTATTAATTGTGCATTTGCTACTTAGCACATACACTTATAAGCATTTTAAGACAGAGCATTACACTTATCCTATCTAAGAGCATTTCATTAATTGTGGGCATTTTAAGCATTTACATTACACTATATATTTTAAGCATTTAGCATTATTATTTTATATATTAAGATGAGGCATACTATATTTTACTTTATAATATAATTATTCATTTTACATTTATATTACATTTGCAGCATTTAAGCATTTAGCATTACACTTATAGCATTTTACATTAGCATTACATTTTATAAGTATTTTTAAGATGAAGCATTAATTATCTCATTTAAGCATTTTAGCATTATTACATTTGTGCATTTTAAGCATTTTAGCATATATCTATCTTATTTCTTACATGAGCATTACTATATATTTTATAAGTATTTAAGCATTTAGTATTACATTTTATAGTATTTAAGCATGAAAGTATGAGATGTGCACAGGAGAGACACTTGCATGGCATGAGTATTATATGTGAGACACGAGGCTTTGTGACAGAGACAGATGAAAGATGAGAGACAGGAGGAAAGGAGGATGACGGATGAGATGGAACTCTGCCATTTGTGCCACACCGTGCTACTCCACACCACTTGCTACCACACCATCCCACTCCTGCCACTTGCTACCACACTCATGCTACTCTGCCATTTGCTACCACACCATGCTACCCGCCACTTGCTACCACACCATGCTACTCCGCCACTTGCTACCACACTACTATGCTACTGCCATTTGTGCCACACCGTGCTACCTGCCACTTGCTACCACACCATGCTACTCCAAGTACTTGCTACCACACTATGCTACTCAAGCATTTGTGCCACACTGTGCTACCTGCCACTTGCTACCACACCATACCCACACTTGCTACCACACCATGCTACTCCGCCACTTGCTACCACACCATGCTACTCTGCCACTTGTGCCACACTCTATGCTAACTGCCACTTGCTACCACACCATGCCACTCAGCCACTTCATTACCATACCATGCCACCTGCCACTTACTACTTTAAACCCTGTTACTCGCCACTTGCTACCACACTGTACTACCTGTCACTTACTACTACACCATGCTAGCTGCAACTTCCTCCTGCCACACCATGCTACACAGTCACTACTTACTACATCCTTTGCCCTCTGCCCCTTCATGCCATGTGTAAACTCACCTTCTTTGACAGCTGAAACTAAAATAAACCTTTATAAGTATTAGTTGTACAATACTGGAAGCAACATCAAACTAAGAGAAAAAGGGATCTAAACAATAATTCACCACATGACTGGTTACCCAGGCACTTGTTACCCCAACCTTACTCCCCAACACAGGTTACCCAGTCACTTGCTAACACACCTTACTCCCCAACACAGGTTACCCAGTCACGTGTTACCCCCACCTTACTCCCCTAACACGGGTTACCCAGGCACTTGTTACCTCACCTTACTCCCCAACACGGAAACCCAGCCACTTGTTACCACCACCTTACTCCCCAACACAGGTTACCCAGTCACTTGCTAACACACCTTACCCCCAACACTGGTTACCCAGTCACTTGCTATTACACCTTACCCCCAACACGGGTTACCCAGTCACTTGCTAACACACCCTACCCCCAACACAGGTTACCCAGTCACTTGCTAACACACCTTACCCCCAACACTGGTTACCCAGTAACTTGCTAACACACCTACCTCAACACAGGTTACCCAGTCACTTGCTAACACACCTTACCCCAAACATTGGTTACACAGTCACTTGTTAGCTCACCTAACTCCCCAACACGGATTACCCAGTCACTTACTAACACACCTTACTCCACAACACTGGCCACCCAGACACCCTTTACCTCACCTTTTACTCCCCAACACGGGCTACTCAGACACCCTTTACCACACCTTACCCCCAACACGGGTAACCCAGACACTTGTTACCTCACCTTACTCCCCAACACGGGTTACCCAGACACTTGTTACCTCACCTTACTCCCCAACACGGGTTACCCAGACACTTGTTACCTCACCTTACTCCCCATCAATTGTTACCCAGACACTTGTTACCTCACCTTACTCCCCATCAATTGTTACCCAGATACTTGTTACCTCACCTTACTCCCCATCAATTGTTACCCAGATACTTGTTACCTCACCTTACTCCCCATCAGTTGTTACCCAGATACTTGTTACCTCACCTTACTCCCCATCAATTGTTACCCAGATACTTGTAACCTCACCTTACTCCCCCATCAATTGTTACCCAGACACTTGTTACCTCACCTTACTCCCCATCAATTGTTACCCAGACACTTGTTACCTCACCTTACTCCCCATCAATTGTTACCCAGACACTTGTTACCTCACCTTACTCACCATCAATTGTTACCCAGATACTTGTTACCTCACCTTACTCCCCATCAATTGTTACCCAGACACTTGTTACCTCACCTTACTCCCCATCAATTGTTACCCAGACACTTGTTACCTCACCTTTACCCTCCATCAATTGTTACCCAGATACTTGTAACCTCACCTTTACTCCCATCAGTTGTTACCCAGACACTTGTTACCTCACCTTACTCCCCATCAATTGTTACCCAGACACTTGTTACCTCCCCTTACTCCCCATCAATTGTTACCCAGACACTTGTTACCTCACCTTACTCCCCAACACGGGTTACCCAGACACTTGTTACCCCACCTCACTCCCCATCAATTGCTACCCAGATACTCGTTACCTCACCTTACTCCCCATCAATTGTTACCCAGACACGTGTTACCACACTAACATGTGATAAATATATATAATAAACAACACGTATCTACTACAAGTGTTGCCTAGTTGAGTTTACAGCAGATTGAAGTGGGTGTTGTGATATTGACACGCTCCACACATATGCTGTAAACCCGACAGTCAGGTTTGTTATACCAATACTTTCTACCACTGTCTATGTATCTTTCCAGTGGACACCTACCCAGCGACAAGTCGCCTCTTGTTTCATTGGTGAAGCCAATTGGCTGGATAGCTGAAACAACACGAGAGTGTAAATTATCCATATGGACATGTACCTTTGTAGTGTGGTTGTTTAAGCAATTATACAGAAATGAAACTAGCTGGTCGCCTAATCTGTCAAACTAAACAACATAATATTATTTGAAGCGTCGTAATTAAGATAAGCTTCACGTCGTCTGTATTTCAGTCTTACTGACTGATGATTTGAAAAGTAAGAACTATGACCAAATTGCGAATACTTGTGGGGACATTGTGTGTACACGTATAGAAGATGACGTCAGTATTTTGCCTGCTGTACTGTTTTGACAAACGACTGCATTTATTCTTCCCAACGAATGAGTATCAGCGCCTAGATTTTCGAAGCTCTCTTAGCGCTAAGATAGTCGTAAGTTAATGTTAATGTATGGCACCTACGACTATCTTGAAGCGCTAAGAGGGCTTCGAAAATCTAGGCCCAGGACTTTTATCAATCCAGCAATCAATGGGCAATGAATACTATGACACCGACTTATTACTGTACATGAACAGTGTCATTTTTGTGCCTCTTCGATGATTTTGTAATACTTTCTGTCAACACTGTCTTCCCTCTGCTTGGTTGTGAGGCTAGAGCTAGATACGTGAAGTTGGATTGAAGTAAGGTACGAATCACCGTGTTAAGGCTAGAGCTAGACGACTCACTGTTTTTAAGGCTAGAGTTAGACGACTCACTGTTTTTAAGGCTAGAGCTAGACGACTCACTCTTTTAATAAGGCTAGAACTAGACGACTCACTGTATGCCAAGGCTAAAGCTAGACGACTCACTGTGTTAAAGGCTAGAGCTAGACGACTCACTGTTTTAAAGGCTAGAGCTAGACGACTCACTGTTTTTAAGGCTAGAGCTAGACGACTCACTGTTTTCAGGCTAGAGCTAGACGACTCTCACTGTTTTAAGGCTAGAGCTAGACGACACACTGTCGTTAAGGCTAGAGCTAGACGACTCACTGTTTTTAAGGCTAGAGCTAGACGACTCACCGTGTTAAGGCTAGAGCTAGACGACTCACTGTTTTAAGGCTAGAGCTAGACGACTCACTGTTTTGTACCCAGACACTTGTGACCTCACCTTACTTCCCAGCACTGGTTACACAGACACCTTTTACCTCACCTTACTCCCCAACACGGGTTACCCAGACACTTGTTACCTCACCTTACTCCCCAACACGGGTTACCCAGACACTTGTTACCTCACCTTACTCCCCAACACGGGTTACCCAGACACCTTTTACCTCACCTTACTCCCCAACACGGGTTACCCAGACACTTGTTACCTCACCTTACTCCCAAACACTGGTTACCCAGACACCTTTACCTCACCTTACTCCCCAACACTGGTTACCCAGACACCTTTTACCTCACCCCTTCTCCCCAACTTTGGGTTACCCAGACACTTGTTACCTCACCTTACTCCACAACACGGGTTACCCAGACACTTGTTACCTCACCTTACTCCCCATCAATTGTTACCCAGACACTTGTTACCTCACCTTACTCCCCAACACGGGTTACCCAGACACTTGTTACCTCACCTTACTCCCCATCAATTGTTACCCAGACACGTGTTACCTCACCTTACTCCCCATCAATTGTTACCCAGACACTTGTTTACCTCACCTTACTCCCCATCAATTTATTTGCCCAGACACGTGTTACCACACTTTATGGGTGGCTACCTACCCAGTGATGATACGTCAAAATGCGGTTCATTCGTTAACCCACTTGGCTGGGGTGCTGCTGGAAACAATATGAATAGATATCATACCCCATATTGATATGCACCTGTTTGGAAGCAAAACGCGCATATAGCTACTCGTGAAGACATTAATCGATTAATATATTGATATTAATATTAGTCTGAGAAGTTGACAAACATATGATAAATATGTATAATAAACACCATGTATCTACTACAAGTGTTGCCTAGTTGAGTGTACAGCAGATTGAAGTAAGATTGTTGTGATATTGACGCGCCTCCACACATATGCTGTAAAACCCGACAGTCAGGTTTGTTATACCAATACTTTCTACCACTGTCTATGTATCTTTCAATGGACGCCTACCAAGCGACAAGTCGCCGCCTGTTATTTACCTCACTTTACTCCCCAACAAAGGTTACCCAGTCACTTGCTAACACACCTTACCCCAAACACGGGTTACCCAGTCGCTTGTTACCTCACCTTACTCCCCATCAATTGTTACCCAGACACTTGTTACCTCACCTTACACCCCAACACGGGTTACCCACACACTTGTTACCCCACCTTACTCCACAACATAGGTTACCCAGTCACTTGCTAACACACCTTAACCCCCAACACGAGTTACACAGTCACTTGTTACCTCACCTTACTCCCCATCAATTGTTTCCCAGACACTTGTTACCTCACCTTACCCCCAACACGGGTTACCCAGTGACTTGTTGCCCCACCTTACTCCCCAACACAGGTTACCCAGTCACACTTACCTCACCTTACTCCCCAACACTGGTTACCCAGACACTTGTTACCTCACCTTACTCCCCAACACGAGTTACCCAGACACTTGTTACCTCACCTTACTCCCCAACATTGGTTACCCAGACACTTGTTGCCGCACCTTACTCCCCAACACGGGTTACCCAGACACTTGTTACCTCACCTTACTCCCCATCAATTGTTACCCAGACACTTGTTACCTCACCTTACTCCCCATCAATTGTTACCCAGACACTTGTTACCTCACCTTACTCCCCCCATCACTGGTTACCCAGACACTTGTTACCTCACCTTACTCCCCAACACGGGTTACCCAGACACACCTTACTTACCACTCACCTTACTCCCCAACACGGGTTACCCAGACACCTTTTACCTCACCTTACTCCCCAACACGGGTTACCCCAGACACTTGCTACCTCAGCTTACTCCCAAACACTGGTTACCCAGACACCTTTTACCTCACCTTACTCCACAACACTGGTTACCCAGACACCTTTTACCTCACCTTACTCCCCAACACGGGTTACCCAGACACTTGTTACCTCACCTTACTCCCCAACACGGGTTACCCAGACACTTGTTACCTCACCTTACTCCCCATCAATTGTTACCCAGACACGTGTTACCTCACCTTACTCCCCATCAATTGTTACCCAGACACTTGTTACCTCACCTTACTCCCCATCAATTGTTACCCAGACACGTGTTACCACACTTTATGGGTGGCTACCTACCCGGTGATGATACGTCACTTGGCTCATTCGTTAACCCACTTGGCTGGGGTGCTGAAACAATATGAACAGATATCATACCCATATTGATATGCACCTGTTTGAAGCAAACGCGCATATAGCTACTCGTGAAGACATTAATCGATTAATATATTGATATTAATATTAGTCTGAGAAGTTGACAAACATATGATAAATATGTATAATAAACACCATGTATCTACTACAAGTGTTGCCTAGTTGAGTGTACAGCAGATTGAAGTGGGTGTTGTGATATTGACACACGCTCCACACATATGCTGTAAACCCGACAGTCAGGTTTGTTATACCAATACTTTCTACCACTGTCTATGTATCTTCCATGGGACACCTACCAGCGACAAGTCGCCACTTGTTACCTCACTCACTTTACTCCCCCAACACAGGTTACCCAGTCACTTGCTAACACACCTTTACCCCCCAACACGGGTTACCCAGTCACTTGTTACCCCACCTTACTCCCCCATCAATTGTTACCCAGACACTTGTTACCTCACCTTACTCCCAACACGAGTTACCCACACACTTGTTTCCCACCTTACTCCCAACACAGGCTACCCAGTCACACTTTTACCTCACCTTACTTCCCCCAAACACTGGTTACCTCTTACACACTACACCCCACCATCCCTAACACTGGTTACCCAGACACTTTTTACCTCACCTTACTCCCCCAACACGGGTTACCCAGACACTTGTTACCTCCCACCCTACTCCCCAACACGGGCTACCCAGTGACTTGTTGCCCCACCCCTTTTTTACTCCCCAAACACAGTTACCCAGTCACACTTACCTCACCTTACTCCCCAAACACATGGTTACCAAGACACTTTGTTACCTCACCTTACTCCCCTGCAACACTGGTTACCCAGACACATTTTTACCTCACCTTACTCCCCAACACATTGTTGTACCCAGACACTTGTTACCGTCACCTTACTCCCCTCATCAATTGTTACCCAGACACTTGTTACCTCACCTTACTCCCCATCAGTTGTTACCCAGACGCTTGTTACCTCCCACCTTACTCTCCATCCCATTGTGCCACCTGTGACACGTGTGTTACTCACACACTTCTATGGGTGTCTACCTACCCGGTGATGATCCGCCACTTGTTCATCTTGTTAACCCACTTGACTGCATCAATTGGTGCTGTGACACTTGTCACTACCAACAGATATCATACCCATATTGATATGCACCTGTTTGAAGCAAATGTACATATAGCTACTCGTGACCTCACCCCATATTAATCGATTAATATATTGATATTAATATTAGTCTGAGTAGTTGACAAACATGTGATAAATATGCATAATAAACACTCATGTATCTACTACAAGTGTTACCTAGCACTTGTTAGTTGAGCTTACAGCAGATTGAAGTGGGTGTTGTGACATATTACCTCGCCTTACTCCACACATATGCTGTAAACCCGAGACAGTCAGGGTTTTCACCTATACCAATACTTTCTACCACTGTCTATGCCATACTCACTCTAATTGTTACCTAGACACTTGTTTCCCCTCACACCCAGCATCAATTGACTCAGTCTTGTTACCACTTACTCCCCAACACAGGTTACCCAGTCACTTTACTCACCTACCCAACACAGGTTACCCAGTCACTTGCTAACACACCTACTACCCCCAACACGCTGCTACCTATCTCCCAACACAAGCATCACACTCTGTTATCCTCACCTTACTCCCATCAATTCAATTGTTACCGCAGACACTTGTTACCTCACCTTACCCCCAACACGGGCTACCCAGTGACATGTTGCCCCACCTGCAAACAGGGGCTACCTCGTGACACTTCTGCCAACACAGGTTACCCAGTCACACCTTTTACCTCAACACCATTACCTCTCCTCAAACACACCTGTTACCCAGACACTTTTTGTTACCTCACCTTACACCTACTCAATTGTACCCCAACACCACCCAGTTATCCTCATCTGACACACTTGTTACCTTCACCTTACTCCCCAACAACGGGCTTCCAGACACGGGGTTACCCAGACTCCCCCATCAATTCTGTTACTCACTTCTTACCTCCTAACATCACTGTATTGTTAACACCCAGTGACTTGCCTGCCCCACCTACTACTTCCCCAACACTGGTTACCCACCTTACAAACACAGGTTACTCAGTAACACTAACCTCAGCTTATTCTCCCAACACATGGTTACCAAGACACTTGTTACCTCACCTTACTCCCCCAAGACACTTGTTACTCCCAACTTCTTACTCCCCCAACACTTTTCCAAGGACCTCACCTTACTCCCCAAACACGGCTTACCTAGACACTTTTTGTTACTCTCACCTTACTCCCCTTCAATTGTTACTCAGCCAGACACTTGTTTCCCTCACCTTACTCCCCTATCAACTGTTACCCCAGACACTTGTTACCTCACCTTACCTAAATATCATCGTAGGTTACCAAGACACTTACTACCTCACCTTACTCCCCATCAATTGTTACCCAGACACTTGTTACCCCACCTACTCCCAATCAATTACACATGCAGACACGTGTTACCTCACCTACCTTACCTGAGCCACCTTACTCCCCACACGGTACCCTGTTAATTCTTGCACCCCAACACGGGCTACCCAGACACTTGTTACCCCCCACCCACACCTTTTACTCAACACTGGTTACCCAGACACTTGTTACCTCTTACTCCCCCTCACTGGTTTCCTACTCCCACTCAATTGTTAAACCAGTGACACTTGTTACTTCACCTTTTACTCCCCAACACGGGGTTACCCAGACACTTGTTAACACACCTTACTCTCCCAAATTTCACGGGTTACAATGGTCACTGGTGCCACCTCACCTTACTCCCCATCAATTGTTACCCTGAGCACCACTAACTCCTCACCTTTTACTCCCCATCAATTGTTACCTGACACTTGTTACCTCAACTTTCCCCAACACGGGCTACCCAGACACTTTGTTACTCCTCACCTTACTCCCCAACACCGGTTACCCAGTCACTCTGGTTACCCCACCTCATTCCCCTGCAACACACAGGTTACTCCAGTAACATCTGTAACCCCAGCTTACTCCCCAGAACATTGCCACCCAGTTACACTAAGACACTTGTTAACACGGGCCAAGACACCCTGCTCCCCCTTTTACACTAGTTACCACACAGACACTTGTTACCTCAACTTACTCCCCCAACACTGGTTTCCAAGACACTTGTTGCTGCTACTTACTCTGCAACACGGGCAACCCTTGTGACACTTGTTACTTCCACCTTACTCCACATCAAATAACTGTTACCCAGACACTTGTTACCACCTACCTTAACATCACCAACACGGGTTACCCAGTCACTTGTTACCCCACCTTATTCTCAAGCCAACACACCAGGTTACCCAACACTGTAACACTAACCCATCTCACCTTTACTCCCCCAACACGGGTTACCAAGACACTTGTTACCCCACCTTACTCCCCCAACACTGGTTAGCCCAGACACATTTTACCCAGGACCTTGTTACTCCCCATTCCCCAACACTTGCTACCCAGACACTTGTTACCTCACCTACTCCCATCACTGTTACCCAGACACTGTTCTCTCTCACCTTTACTCCCATCAATTGTTACCCTAGATACTCCCCTTAATAACAATTGTTACCCAGACACTTGTTACCCTACCTTACTCCCCAACACAGGTTACCCAGACACTTGCTAACATCACACACCTTACCCCAACACTGGCTACCTGTGACACTTAGCTACACAGTCACTTGTTTCCTCCCCGCTACTCCCCCCATCAATTGTTACCCAGACACTTGCTACTCCTCACCTTACTCCCACACGGGTTACCCAGACGCTTGTTACCTCAACTTACTCCCCATCAATTGTTACCCAGACACTTGTTACCCCACTTTTACTCCTCACCTTACTACCTGTGCCCATCAATTGTTACCCAACACACGGCTTACCAAGACACTTGTTACCTCACCTTTACCCCCACTCAATTGTAGTTACTCAGACACATGTTACCTCACCTTACTCCACAACACGGGTTACCCAGACACTTGTTACCTCACCTTACTACATCAGGTTACCTAGACACTTGTTCCCTCACCTACTCCCACATCAATTGTTAACCAGACACTTGTTACCTCACCTACTCCCCAACACAATTGTTACCCAGACACTTGTTAACACACCTTTACTCCTGTACAATTGTTACAAGGTCACTTGTTACCTCACCTTACTCCCTCATCAATTGTTACCCAGACTCTTGTTACCTCACCTTACTCCCAATCAAATTGTCACCCAGACACTTGTTACCTCACCTTACCAACAGGGGTTACCCAGTCACTTGTTACACCTCACCTTTACTTCCCAACACAGGCAACCAATGGTAACACTAACTTCACCTTTACTCCCCAACACGTGTTACCAACAAGACACTTGTTACCTCACCGCATTCTCCCACAACACGGGTTACCCAGACACTTGTTAACACACACCTTACTCCCCCAACACGTGTTACCAGACACTTGTTACTTCTCACCTTACTCCCCCATCAGTTGTTACCCAGACACTTGTTTTACCTCACCTTACTCCCCGATCAAATGTTACCTAGACACGTGTTACCACACTTTATGGGTGCTCCACCGCTCCGGTGATGATAATGCTCTTTGCCTCATCATCTGTTAACCCACTTGCTGGGGTGCTGGAAACAATATCAATAGATATCATACCCATATTGATATGCAACCTGCTCTTAAAGCAAATGTGCATATAGCTACTCGTAAAGACACTTTAAATCAGATTAATATATTGAGCATTAATATTTAGTCTGATAGCTAATGCCACGTGATAAAATATGCATAATAAACACCATGTATCTACTACAAGTGTTGCTCTAGTTGAGCTCCTACAGCAGATTGAAGGGCATGCCGTATTGACATCGCTCCACACATATACTGTAAACCCTGACAGTCAGGTCGTTATACCAATACTCTCACCACTGTCTCTGTATCTTCCTCCTGTGCAGTGGCTACTTCCACCTGAGCGACAAGTCGCCACTTGTTACCTTTTACTTTTACTCCCCCATCAATTGTTGCCCAGTGACACTTGTTACCTCACTCCACTCTAAAGCACAGCACATGTTACCTAGTCACTTGTTATCCCACCTTACTCCCCAACACGGGTTACCCAGTTCTTGTTATCCCACCTTACCCCTTCTTAACACGGGGTTACCTCCAGTCACTTGTTAACCCACCCATTCCCCAACACGGGTTACCCAGTCACTTAAGTTATCCCACCTTACTCCTGTCACAGGTTACAAAGTCACTTGTTATCCCACCTTACTCCCATCCCATGTTGCCCTGCCTCTTGTTATCCCACCTTTGCCTCCCCAAGCAACACAGGTTACCCAGTCTCTTGTTATCCCACCTTTTTACTCCCCAACACAGGTTACCCAGTCACTTGTTATCCCACCTTACTCCCCCAACACAGGTTAACCAGTCAGCTTGTTACCTCCCACCTTTTACTCCCCAACACAGGTTTTTCACTCCAGTCACTCTTGTTATCCCACCCTTACTCCCCCAAACACAGGTTAACACCCAGTCTCTTGTTATCCCACCTTACTCCCCAACACAGGTTACCCCAGCCTCTCTGTTCATCCCACCTTACTCCCCAACACAGGTTACCCAGTCACTTGTTATCCCACCTTACTCCCCCAAACACAGGTTACCCAGCTACTTGTTATCCCACCTACTCCCAACACAGGTTACTCAGTCACTTGTTACCTCACCTTTACTCCCCAACACAGGTTACCCAGTCACTCTGTTATCCCACCTTACTCCCCCAAACACAGGTTACCCAGTCTCCTTGTTATCCCACCTTACTTCCCCAACACGGGTTACCCAGTCACTTGTTAATCCCACTCCATTCCCAACACAGGCTACCCAGTCTCTTGTTACCTCTACCTTATTCAAGCAACATGGGTTACCCAGTCTCTTCTTACCCCACTTTACTCCCCATCATTTGTTACCAGAGACTTGTTACTGCACGTTACTCCCCATCAATTGTTACCCAGACACTTGTTACCTCACCTTACCCGCATCAATTACATCAGACGCTTTACTCCTACCTTACTCCCCATCAGTTGTTACTCTGACGTTTGTAACTTCACCGACGCTATCAATTGTTGCCCAGACGCTTGTTACCTCACCTTACTCCCCATCAATTGTTACCCAGACGCTTGTTACCTCACCTTACTCCCCATCAATTGTTACCCAGACACTTGTTACCTCACCTTACTCCACATCAGTTGTTACTCAGGACGCTTGTTACATCACCCTTTACTCCCATCAATTGTGCCACCTAGACACTTGTTACTTCACCTTACTCCCATCAATTGTTACCCAGACTCTTGTTACTTCAATTTTACTCCCCATCAATTGTAACCCAGACACTTGCAGTACCTCACCTACTCCTTCATCACTCATGCCACCAGACACGTTACCTCACCTACATCAATTGTTACCAGGACGCTTGTTACCTCACCTACCTCCCGATCAATTGTAACCCAGACATCTCTACCTCACCTTAATACTCCCCATCAGTTGTTACCCAGACGCTTGTTACCACCTACTCCCCATCAATTGTAACCCAGACACTGTTACCTCAACTTACTCCCCATCAATTGTAACCCAGACACTTGTTAC
>NW_025766766.1:0-20617 GCF_003918875.1 Haliotis rubra | reverse complement strand
CGCGGCGTGCCTAACCAGCTGTTCAGTCATGGTATGAGGCCATACCAGCAGTGGATGAGATAAAAAGGCTACCAGCCAAACAACACCACATAACCAAGGACCTGGACCTATCCTCCGTGAAGATCGGTGAATACCTGACCACCAAGTATGCCCTATGGTTGGACATGCGATCCACAGATGATGATAAACTGCATAGAAGCGGCCGCCGATAGACAATGGCAGCGTAGGGATTACTATCCAGATTACCAAGAAGGCCCAACCCGCTGGTAAGTTGAAATTATATCTGTACGTTATTATGGACGCGCGAACTTAATATAGACAATGGGAGATTCGCGGTAGGCCATCTACTGATTTATTCTGCCGGCAGACGTTGATTTGCCCCCGACGACACTGGCGCCATAGTGTGCGGGCAGACGGGCTGTGGGAAGACCGCTGTGTTGGATATGTTGGAGAGGTTACTACAAGGATGTGTTTGATAACATCGTTATCATATGTGCCCTACTCTGAGCATGAATAAAACGTACACGGAAAGACCTTTGGTGATGACGGACCCGACGTACAATACAAAGTCGACCCGGAACACGCCTACAGGACTGGTTGAAAGCTCTCTTCACGAAATTTAAAGGGGAACCGACGCTGTTCATACTGGACGACTGCAGCGCTTAATCGTGAGATAACAAAAGAGAGACATGCTATCGTACCTGGCCTTCCGGCCGACACGCAAATCACAGCGCATGGGTACTAACGCAGAAGTTCAACTCAGTGTTGAAAGACCTCAGGAGCAGACGCGCATGGGTGGCCTTATTTCACCCGCAAGGACAGGGATTCGTTCGAGGAGTGTGAGAGAGAGAACGATGATGAGCAAATTAGAACGGAACGGTGAAGAAACAGCTCGCTGAAACTAAACATGCTAAGCTCGTGCTCAAGACCGACCAACCAGTAGCCTATAGGGTGTTTTAGCTTAGCAAAGCTTAGCAATGCTTAGCATTGCCGCAGCATAATGCTTAGCATTTAGTTATAGCTATGGTATTTGAAGTGTTCGTCAGGTGGTGCAACTTGAACCCTTCATTTCCCTGTTTTGCCTGCATAGGGTATTATATAGTTAAAACTAAATCTTTTACTTGTTATATTATAAGATGGAGTGAGGAATCGCTCAGAACAATTGTTGGTACCCCAATCACCACAGATTGGACGATGGCAAGCGAGAGAAAACTGGTGGCGTTGTTTTAATTGGTGGCAAAGCCAAACATTACTTTGGGGAGTACACTCCAGATAAAATTACCAAAATGACAGCAAGAAATTCCATAAAGCGTACGCTAGATACGAGTCCTATCTCGGAGCAGAGATGACAAAGACAATAGGATCACTATGACCAGATATACACACTGGTATTGCGTCATACTTCCTTCCCATTCCCCAGAGCCGTCAGTTTTACCTGTGGGAAGACCTTTGAGAAAGACCCTTTATCGAACACGCCTTAGAGCCTCTATTAGCTGCGAGCTGTACCAACAAATATGGTATGTTGTTAGCCCCGGTGACGGCGGCAATTATCACGGTGCCAGCATTTATCAATCTGAGAGAAAAATAATAATAATAGTATAGATGGATGCACAGGAGACACCACACCCGGAGGAAACTCTCCAGGAGGAGACTACAACTGGCGGAAACCCCAAAGTTGGGGGAAACAGTAACCAGGCAGAAGAATCCCAAGAGAGTAGCTGCTGGTAAAAACGGTGGTGTAACCAACATAAAATTATCAGGGTGACTCACCCGGAGCGTCTCTTGTTAGTTGTATGCTAACTGCTGCCGTGTATCTCGCGGGTTATATACACGACAATAGGAATCCCCAGGAGGGAGATCCACACAGGAATCCTGTAAGGATTCCGTGAGGGAACCCTCTCCACAATTAGAGGTCGACCCGCATATCATGTTATAATTTAATATTTTATATCATATACATAATGTCTGAGGGGGAAAACGTTCGTCAACGACGCATACCACGCCACAGTGGTCGCCAGTCTAGCCGAGGATACGCTCGGTTGACCAAACTGGTGCTTAACAACCAACTATCAAGCTAGATTTCAACCTGCAGGATATGGGTATGCTTCATAATGAACCTTGCATGGCGATGGCTACAAAGACATCCTAGTAAAAACAAGGGATACTACCCAGAAAATATTATGGAAGTAAAGATGGCCACGATAGCTATGATGGTCGGTGGGGCGTTAGTGAATGCCCTAGCATTTTCCGGAGTAATTTCCTCTTCGAAACTACGAGAGTCACACGCGCTGAAATACAGGCAGAGAGAAAGCGCACGATCTCGCTTATTGAGAAATTACAGGCTGCCCAATCCCAGTACGCTAAAACGCCTCCAGAGGATCGATTACATTAACGAACAACTCAGGCGGAAAACCATGCCGCTTCAAACATTCCACGGTATGGTTGACGACGAGCCAGAAAGAATACTACTTACTTTAATCTGGTAAACAGTTGCAACCACTCAATAAACCCCACTCTCGCCAGTACTACACACCATCCAAGGCAAATGGACCGCGAACTGGGTCATAGCTTGGGTATAGCAGCCATCACTGCATTGGTTGCAAAACAATTTCAGACTAAGTACTCATATAAGTATGCTAAAACATGAGACCTGCTCCATACCACCGATGCGAATACATACTTTATGGGGAAGACCGAGGCCTGTGGTAGGAAATGCAGGACTCAGGGTACTGTTGTTTCCATGGGAAGCCCTAACTACGTGTGTCTGTGTGCGTATAGGGGTTAAAGGGCACTACTGTCTATGTAAAGCTCGCAGGCGAACGTGAGTCAGACATCACCCCTCATCTACGAGAATAAAAGACCTACATAAAAGAACGTTAGGCGATTTCTCAAGATAGATCCCAATTGGAGATTATACACACCACGAGCAGCTATGTTTGTGGAAACTGAGCCCAGGGAAGGCTTGTTCCGGAGCAGCTGGCAGATGGATGTGGGAAAAGTATAGATATCAGTGTCCTCAAACCCATGATTGTTAGTGAACTATATAAGGGTGCTCATTTTACAAATCATGGTAAAAGTAGGTTTGATGTGCCATGGGCTGCACAACACTTCTGGAATTACTTTGATGGTGGGCGAGTAGATGTGCATGGGGATATAGATATACTTGTTGACGACTCGTTGCAGTAATACAAAACACCCTACTATGCTGCGCATATTCCGGTGGGTTGAGGGAATAATCGATAAGGTGTATCTTGATTTTTACCTTACGGTGGGCCAATTAGACATTGGTTCTCTTAGGTGTGTCGCAACTATGGCCACTGTTGGTGAACTTGCCGGTCGCCAGGCAGCTTAGGTGTGATCGGTGTATTCCGAACGCGGAAGCCAGCATTGTTGAAATTACCAGGTTTAGAAGCCCTCCTACGGTAAAACAATTAAAAGCTCCAAGCAAAACAGCTTGGATTCACGGGTTATTCAAACCTGGGGAGAGCCGGGTTAATCGCATTGTTATCACATGCCCCCGTAGCAAAACCTCCCACTGTAAAACAATTGAAAGTTCAGGCACGTGATTTGGGGTTAGGGGGATATTCCCGAATGAGAAAGCCACAGCTTGTAGAACTGTTACGGCAGAATAGAGCTGTCGACCTACAGTTCGTGCGCACTGAGCGTGCTGTAGGCAACTATTTGAGAGGCTGGCGTATGCATGTTGATAGGAACATAGATATCGCAGATATCAAACCTCTGATAGCTGATAAGGTCAACCACAGGAACTAACCAGTCTAGGAAGTATCAAATTTCAAATCACAGTTAAAATGTCACTCGATAAGCAGGTGGGGAGGTGTCACTGAGTACGTTCAGCCTTACTTCAAACAAGAGGTCGTGACCCATATAGAGACCATTGACTGCATCAATCGATACTTCAGTTTTCAGCAGATAAGAGAATACCTAGAACTACACACACTTGGGGTCCGGGGTGGACTGTAGATAAAATCGATAATGTCTATCTAGACATAGCTAACTACGCAATGCGCTCAGAGGCGCGGTCATACCTGAACTTGCCTCCCTACTATAGGAAAAACATGCCATAGTCAACGCTCGGGAATAGAGGAGACGATTGCTTGAGGTTAGCTATCAGGTCAGCCTTTGTTTCCAGCTGACACTAATTCGAACAGGCCTTCTAGTTATCCCCAAGACGATGGGCTCAACTGGGATGGTATAGATGAACCCACCCCCATATCCCAGATAACTAAAATAGAAAAACAGAATAATCTAGCTATAAATGTCTTTGGGCACGAAGGTAACACAACAATAGTGCACAGGGTCAGCCCAGTGGTGGGAAACCCAAGGGGAAACCCCTTATCAATATATTCATGATCCAGCGGAGGTGACAAGTACCACTACGCTTGGATAAAACACTTTAGCAGGCTGTTGTATGACCAATCGGCACACAGAGAAAGACCCACTTCTGCGAACGGTGCCTACATGGCTTCACACGAGCTGATTTATTAGAATCCCACCGGAGGATTGCTAAGGTGTGGGGCAGACGGCTATACGAGTCGACATGCCTAAAGAAGGTGACAATATCCTAAAATTCGGTAACCACAAGAACCAAATGTCTGTGCCTTTATATCATATACGCCGACTTTGAAGCCTTGGTTAAACCAGTTGTTAGGGTACCCCCACCACACATCAAAACACAGGAGCATGAAGCCTGTGGGTTTGGATACATTGTCGTCCGTTGTGATGGGGGAAACGAAAGCTCCGTAGTGTATAGGGGCCCTGACGCGGCTGAAAGGTTTCTAAAGTGTTTGCAGGAGGAAGAAAAAATTATTAGGAATGCACTGTATGGAGTCGCTCCCATGCGTATGACCCGAGCCGACAGGCTAGCTCACGCCTGTAGCACTAACTGTCACGCGTGTGACTCACCACCGAATGGTGATTCGGTGAGAGATCACTGCCACGTAACCGGGGCATAAGTATAGAGGCGCGGCTCACAGCACGTAACCTCAAGCTTAGAATCAACCCTGGAAGACAATAAACATCCCCGTTGTCTTTCACAACTCTGAGGGTACGACTCTCACTTAATCATGCAGGCAATCGCGAAAATCGATGGTAATATAACGTGCATCCCCAACAACATGGAGAGATACATCTCCTTCAGCTTAAACGGCCTTAGGTTCATAGATTCAGTACAATTTCTATTGTCTTCATTAGACAGTCTGGTCAAGGCCAACGATACCTTCCCCTATCACCGACCGATACACAGACACCGAGAGGACTAGACCCCTGCTTATGAGGAAGGGTGTGTACCCCTATGAGTACATGGATAGTTGGCCCCAAGTTCGCTGAGACCAGACTACCCCCATCAGAGAATTTTACAGCAATCTGACAGACTCGGAAATATCCCAAGATGAATTACTCACATGCTATTAATGTATGGAATAAACTGGGTTGTAAGAACCTCGGGGGATTATCATGACCTGTACTTGAGGACAGATGTACTGCTGTTAGCCGACGTGTTTGAGACGTTTAGGCCGACGCGTTTTCAAGCAGTATAAACTCGACCCCGCATGGTATTACACCAGCCCAGGTCTGTCGTGGGATGCCTTGCTTAAAAAGACCGGAGTTAAGTTGAATTGCTTAGCAGATTATGACATGCACCTATTCATTGAGAAAGGCTTTGCGAGGTGGGATCTCCATGGCAAACTGCAAGCGATACGCTGAAGCAAATAATCAATACGTTAAGGGCGACCCTAGCAAAGCCAACCAATCACATTCTACCTCGACGCCAACAACCTGTATGGCTGGGCCATGAGCCAGTATCTACCCACAGGGGGTTCGAATGGGCGTCACAGGAGGTCGATGTTATGAGCATCGCACCAGATTCGAATAAAGGTTATATCTCTGCGAGGTTGACTTGGAATACCCCAAGGCATTACACACATCACACAACAGCTACCCTAGCCCCCTTCCGTATGAGGGTTAACCCAGACTGGATGTCTGAGTACCAACATAACTTGTTAGGTATGGCGGGTGACGGACGTTGAAAACTCGTGCCCAACTTAATGAATAAGACTAAGTACATCGTTCACTATCGCGAACCTACAGCTGTACCTGTCGTTGGGTATGAGGCTGACCAAAATACACAGGGTGCTCCGTGTTCACCCAGAGCCCCTGGATGGAGCTCTTACATCAGAATGAACACAGACCTCCGAAAGCTTTGCAACCAGTGACTTTGAGAAAAATCTCTACTGAAAGCTCATGAACAACTCGGTGTTTGAGTAAGACTATGGAGAACCTGAGGAAACGTGACCGTGGAAGCTGGTTCGGTCGAATGAGGAAGACAAGCTCAGGAGACTGATAGCCAGTCCGGCATTCAACCGTAGCAAAATATTCACCGATGACCTAGTTGCCCTACACATGAAGAAAAGCCACATAAAATTCAACCGCCTGTTTACGTGGGGATGAGCATCCTCGATTTATCCAAACACCTGATGTACGACTTTTACTACAACGAAGCTCAAGAAACAGTACGACGACAGGTGTGAAGTTCTGTACACTGACACGGATTCCCTGCTGATGGAGATTCGAACGAGGACGTGTACGAGGACATGAAAAAAACACCTCGATTTGTATGACACTGTAGCGACTACCCCAAGGACCATACCATACACAGCACGGTAAATACAAAAGGTCCTAGGGTAAGATGAAGGACGAGTGTGCTGGCACGCCCATAGCTGAGTACATAGGGTTGAGGCCTAAGATGTACTCCATACTGAAGGCCGACAATGGTGAAATCCGGAAGGCTAAGGGTGTTAAGAAGTATGTGGTGAAACAACACATCAAACACGCCAGATTCAAGGAAGCACTGTTCAAGACCCGTACCTTTAGGCATAAAATGAACACACTTAGAAGTGATGGCCATAAGATATACGGTGGACTGATCTATAAAACAAGACATCCCTGTCGCCTATGGACACTAAACGCTGGATAGCTATTGATGGGATAAACACGTACGCGTATGGGCATGAGAAAATTGAACCAAGACATGTCACGAACCAGAGGAAGTTTGAGGGCTATTTACTATAAGCCCGCGTGGTACTGGAAAGGAGCTGGCGCCAGATAAGCTGGCTAAAATGGCGCGAGTACCCCGGAGGAGGCCAAAGCGTGAAACGAAAAACAAGCCCTGTGGCAGATCTATTTGCCGGCACCACGCTCACGTGCCTAGAAGGAGGTTCGATTATTAACATACCTAATAGCCGTTCACCAGGCAGACCACCTGTTCCTACCCACGACCGAAGAGGTACAAGTATGCTTTAACCGTAGTGGACGAAGCCAGTAAGCTACAAGGAAGCCGAGCCCTTGACCGCGAAAAGATTCGGCCCAGGTAGCCAGAGGATTCGAACGCATATAAAGCGCGAGTCCGCTGGCGTGGCCAACAGAGCTGCAAGTTGACCCCGGACGGGAGTTCATGGGTGACGTGCCACAACTGCTAGCCAAACACGATACAAAGGTCAGGCATGGCGCGCTGGAATTACATCGCCAGCCAAGCCATAGTTGAGAGATTTAATAGGACTTTGGCTGAGCGCTTTATTCGGCATCAGTATGCTGGGAGATGGCAACCCGGAAAACGATCGACTGAATGGGGTCGCGAGGTTACCCAAGGTGGTGTCGGCAATCAACCATGAAGTCACCCGGCTCACTGGTAAGAAACCGCAGACGCTATCAAACTAAAATCAATAGTTGCAGAGCCGGCTGCTCCATTATGGAAGGAGAAACAGATACCAGATAGGGCCCTAGTGTGAGGTATCTATACCAGCCGGGGAACACGAGGGTGATAGCCGTGGAGCGAGCCACCGATCCTATATGGTCAGTCAAAACTTACAACATAGATAAAGTGGACATCAAAGCAGACGAGCCTAACTTGTACTACTTGAGGGATGGGCCAGGTAGGGGGTTTGTGAGAGAAGAATTATTGATCGTACCGTACGGTACAGTGTTACCTCCAGTCAACACGGCATAGCGGTGTCCCATTACTCCAGCCATGCCCCCGGTAGCGCGGCTAGGAGGTGCGTTCGCATCCCCCAACTTTTGTAGTAGGGGTAATGGCAGCAAGAGCTAAGGGTCCGACCAAAGCCTTACTTGTGAAATAAGGCTTTGCAGAGGCTTTGGTTGAAAGTGATCCAGAACCCCCATTGTATATACTACTGCTTTTAATAGCTCTAATGAGGCTTTCAATGTTGACCTTCAAACAGCTTTTGGACAAGAATCGTTATATACAGCTTTAAGATGCACGTTCGGTTATTTTTTACATGCATTGTGTCATGTAGTTTAAGAGTTAATCTGGACACAGATTCAACCAGTCAGACACATAGTCAATAGGTCATGGACATAGACCAGGATGACACATGTGGCAGTGCCTTTCTTGTACTTACTCCTACTACAGTGTAGTTGTATGTGGGTCAGGTACGACCTCTTGTGACATGCGCTTGTTGACTGAGCTTATAAATGGAGCTGCAGATTATGCGTGCTCATGTGATGATCTAAATTCATCCTAAATATTGATTTTTCTGCATTGATCTTTAGTTTGTAATTCTGAGTTGTCGATATTCAATTGAACTGTTCTGCAAGGTCTATAATTCAGCTGTTGTGGATATACATTACAGCCGCATATCAAATTCTATTTCTGAGTTGTCCCTATATACATAGAAAAACAAATAAAGGAACACAGCAAAATTTAAGCGTTTTCCAGTTTTCATCACCACAGCCCTATTCAGTGAGTGAGTGGGTTTAGTTTTACGCCGCACACAGCAATATTACAGCTATATGTCTGTTAATACTCGAGTCTGGACCAGACAATCCAGTGATCAACAACATGAGCATCGATCTGCGCAATTGGGAACCGATGACATGTGTCAACAAAGTAAGCGAGCCTGACCACCCGAACCCGTTAGTCGCCTCTTACGACAACCATGGGTTACTGAAGGGCAATATTCTAACCCGGACCTTCACGGGTACAGCGCTATTCAAAGCTGGTGATGAAAACTAGAAAATAAGAAAGGAACACTTGAATTTTCCGGTGTTAGGTGTTTTATGAACAGTTACTTATGAAGCATGCTTCTGCAAGTTACATCACTCTAAAAACATGAACTTAATCTGTGTACACATTTTCATAATGGACAAGCTGCACAATGCACGAATTCAATGCATTGGTGTAAATTCCCGACTAGTCCATCTGTCTATGTTATTGCTAACTATGTGGAAAAATAACACCCAGCCCCTCGCTCACCAGCGACTTGCTGTTCAACGATGACGGTATTGACTCGACACGGATTACAAGCTCGGGTATTTACCTTTCAGGTAGTCAACCCCCAGATCTTGACTTGGCGGTGGTTGTTATCATAGTGGTAATAACTTGTAAATAACATAAAGGAGGTTGGTATATCAAGTTCGTGAAACACACTTCAGATCTTGACAAATAAATCCGAGTGTAAGCTCCATGGAGGTACAGCGATAAACAATGACTTTAAAATAGTATACGAAACAAAGATTTGGTTATGACCTGATCGCTTGTTTTAGCTGGAAGTGTTAGAAAAATGACAGCTGAAGAGTCCAAACTGGACAATGTTAGGACATCATACGTACTGTTGTCACATATGAAAGGATAGGCGGATTATGGCATGTGTTGGCTAGATTTAGGCCGAGAACCAAGTCCAGTGTTCTTTGTTTGTTTGTTGATTATGCCACACTCATCAATATTCCAGCTACATCACAGGGATCTGTACATAATCGAGTCTGGATCAAACAACCCAGTACTCGACGGCATGGGTATTGATCAATCCACCCGAACCGTTACGGGATGAGTTGCTGAGGATCAATTCTAACCTGGATGTTCTCTGGGCTCCTGTTTGAGTGGTTGGTTAGGGGTGAGGGTTCAACAACAAACACATTCCTGTAGGAAAACATCTGTTGGTGTGATGCAGCATCCGCGGATAAATCTCAGATTGGCTTTACGATGCAAGTCAAGAAATTTTTGAGTTTTAGCAATACTCCATCAACGTGGCGGCCGAGGAGACCAGAAATGAGCTCGCTAAAACTTACTATCTTATTACTTGTTTTCAATGTGAAGGTGAAACAATGATCCACATATTTTGGGAGCGTAAACAAGTTCAATACTTCTGGCAATCACTATTAAGCCTGCTTTATGAAAAGGGCCCACATATCCATAATCTGAAATTTGACCTTCAACTTATTATTTTTGGTCTGAAGGAAAATATATATTCTCATGATGTGTTGACCAACTGTCACTTTTAGCTAAAAATGGAAATATTAGGTCTTAAAACAACCCTAAATTTTAATTACTTTAAACATTAAATCAACAACAGGTATATATCACTGAAAGAAATATTGCTTATAGCAAAAGCCAACAAGCTAAGTTCTATACCAAGTGGTTGTTGTACTAGCTAGTGTACATATGTCGATTTTAGAACTTCAGTAATCTTGATTTAATGAGAACAACCATTCTAGATTACTTACATGTATGTTTTGATGTGTCTACATAAGGCCCTTTATGGTTTCGTGAAGAATGTGTGTCAGTCAGAGTGTGAATGAACGTCAATCAGAGTGTTATATTTCAAAATCTGATCCACAACATCATGCCGCTAATATGAACCTTACTAACAGAGCTAATACGTATAATAACTGCCTTTTCAACTCGGGTTTGGTGTGTACTTGGCTGTAGTGTGTACAGGCATGGCTGTGCAAGTCCTTTCCACTACTTTGATCTTCTTTAGATCTAGGGGGCGGTGGGGTAGCCTAATGGTTAAAGCGTTGGCTCGTCACGCCGAAGACCCGGGTTCGAATCCCCACATGGGTACAATGTGTGAAACCCATTTCTGGTGTCCCCCGCCGTGATGTTGCTGGAATATTGCTAAAAAGCGGCGTAAAACCAAACTCAGTCAGTCAGTCAGTCTTTAGATCTAGATTTCACAGAACACTCTTATAAAGTGCAGTTAGTTACTCTATCAAGGGTTAAAGGCTTACCTACAACTCTTGACTTAATCGTGTATGAGATCTCTTGAAGAACATTTGAGTTTTCGAGGTTTTATGCTGAAATATCGTTCAAATAGATAACAAATATGTGTTACCGTAGAGCATTTGATTCGAATATACCCGATTGTTGACCCGTTCTCGAGAAATATCTGTGCCGAATAACATGTTAAAATTACCAATCTTCTACAATGCAATTTTGTCTTGTTTCATCAGTGAGTATATTTGGACGCCGTCTGCGGGATCGGGGCTGGCAGGGGTAGCAATATTCCAGCAACATCACGACGGGGGTCAACAGAAATGGGTTTCACACACCGAACACATGTGGGGAATCGAAATCGTGCCATTAACTGCAATGGGGTCGTCAAATGTAACACACAATTATAGCCGAACTGACTGGCTCCCCAGTGACCTTTTAATCTCGTTTAATGAGAGATACCCTTGGTATAGGCAATAGATGTACATCGCCTACTGATGCTGTTTGATGCATGTACGCGCTATTACTTCCGATTTACCACTTCGGAAACAAATGGGAGCACTTTCTGGCGCATGGTCTGAACATTTAAATGAGTGCATTCAATAAAAAAATTTAACGACAACTGTTTGGTCCATATGCAGTTCTCAAATAACAACCATGTCTGGTTTTAATCATGTCCACGGACAATAAAAATATACCAGGGCCTAGATTTTCGAAGCTCTCTTAGCGCTAAGATAGTCGTAAGTTAATGTTAATGTATGGTACTTACGACTATCTTAGCGCTAAGAGAGCTTCGAAAATCTAGGCCTTGGGTGCCGTTGTACAATAATCTTAGCGCTAGGTGATCGTAACTCCCATGGGGCGGTGGGGTAGTGGTTAAAGCGTTTGCTCGTCACGCCGAAGACCTGGGTTCGATTCCCCACATGGGTACAATGTGTGATACTCAAGCCCATTTCAGATGTAACCGCGTCGTGATATTGCTGGAATATTGCTAAAAGCGGCATAAACCCAATTCATTCAATCACGTAACTCCCATACCTTAGAATAGACTTACGACTGGCGTAGCGCTAAGCTAGGTTGCTTTGTACAATGGCACCCAGACGATCTAAATCTTACGTACAGCAGTTGGCTGACGTACCACAACATTGATTAACGAAAACAGTATAGCAACGGACCGTTCCATGGCCTAGTGGACGGAATGCACGCCCGGAAAGGGGTTCGATCCCTAGTCATGTCGAACCATTACATATTGACAGGTGACAGTTATCCTGCCTGACGCCCGGGACCGGTCGACTATGTTGTGTCAGAGTAAGGTAGTTATGTGGACAATGCGGAGTGGTATATCAGTATGCTAACACTTGTAGGGGCGGTAGGGTAGACTAGTGCTTAAAGCGTTCGCTCGTCCCGCCGAAGGCCCCGGTTCTATTCCCCACATGGGTAAAATGTGTGAAGCCCATTTCTGGTGTCGCCCACCGTGATGCTGCTGGACTATTGCTAAAATCGGCGTCACGCCCAACTCACTCACCCACTAGCATTTGCGACGTGAAACACATTTCACCTCACTCCACCTCGTAGTGCTGTGAAGGGAAAGGGGCATACCTAATGTGTTAGGGAGAAAAAAACGCCCTTCACTGATATTCATCTTCTAACAAAACTTATTCTTTACAAAAATATGTCTCTTCAAATCGAGAATCTGGACTCAGTGAGACACAAAAAAATAGTAAAATGGAAACTTATTTCGTTAAAATGGTATGTCGAACTACTGCTGCCTTTGGGACGGGAGTGGGTTAACTGTCACATTGCCACATCATTTAACAAGGTACCCATTCTCGGCTGCCAATGAAAAACCGCATGTGCTACAGTGTAGGGTAGGACTGAAGCTGATGCTCATGATGTTGATCACTGGATTGTCTGGTCCAGACTCGATTATTTACAGGCCGCAGCCAACAAGCTTGAACATTGCTGAGTGCGGCGTTAAACCTCAAACCAACCAACCAAATCAGGAGTCAAGTTGCAGAACGCTATTACCCGTCCAACAACTCGCTGCTACCAATATGGTACTAACTTCACACGGTAGGTGTGCAGCACGCATGCCCGCTTGAATTGGTGTACGGATTATAAACTCGCGTTCAACACAACCTACTTATCCAGCTGGCTTTTTATGTTTATTTGAGGACCTTGCGTTTGCGAAGTAGTCAGAGCTTAGCTTCTATCTGATGTGAACAACTAACATGTACTTCTAGACCATTGGCCGTCTGCCTTCTTTGAACCAGTTGAAGGGAGATAACTCCAAATATCATGTTGTATTACAGAGCCATTACCACATCGACAACAGACAACCAAGGTATTTAAAAGTAAATAGTACTACTGACAAAACTATTTCCGTATCTAGCTGGCCTCGATCAACTAATAATGAAGAGTCCATCCAAGTCATGTGCTCTCGATCCAATGTCAACTCACATTCTCAAGGAATGCCAAGAATCTGTCATTCCAATTCTCACTCATGTCATAAATCAATCTTTTGATGAGTGTTTTGTACCACCATTGTTAAAAGATGCACTGGTAACTCCTTTGCTAAAGAAATCTCAACTCGACCCTGAAGTGATGAAGAACTATCGGCCAGTATCAAACTTGCCCTTCATTTCAAAACTAATCGAGCGATGTGTGGCGAAAAGACCGAGACTGCTTTGGTCCGGGTTCAAAACGACATTCTACAATCAGTAGAGAATGATGGAGCTGCCATTCTTGTGTTATTAGATCTTTCCTCCGCTTTTGATACCATCGACCACAGAGTGCTTCTTCATACATTGGAAAAGAGACTTGGTATCACCGACAAAGCTATATCTTGGATTGAGTCCTATATCTCTGGACGGCACCAATCCGTTCACATTGATGGCACAACATCAAAGAAAGAAGAACTGCTCTTCGGAGTTCCACAGGGATCAGTCCTTGGTCCGATCCTGTTCACAATGTACACTTCACCACTTGGGGATGTCATTCGAAAACATAATCTGCAATTCCATCTGTATGCAGATGACACCCAATTGTACATATCTTTTAGACCACAAAGTAAACCATCAGTTGAATTCTCCTTTGCTGTCATATCTAAATGTGTTTCTGATATCCGTGAATGGATGGCTATCAACTTTTTGAAGCTTAATGATGACAAGACAGAGCTCCTCATCTTCAGTCAAAAGTCCAATTTAAGACATCTCTCACTGCCGGCTTTCAAAATTGGTGACAGTATCATAGAACCAAGTAAAAGGCTCGTAATCTGGGAGTAATTCAGGACTCTGTTTTTCACTTGAAGACCATATCAGCCAAATCTGCAAACAGGCATACTTCCATATCAGAAACATTGCTCTAATAAGGAAGTATATAAACACACGTGTGGCTGCATCACTCATCCAGGCATACGTGTTATCCCGTCTGGATTATTGCAATGCTCTCTTGGTTGGGCTACCAAAACAACGAATTGCAAAGTTACAGCAGGTACAAAATTTAGCTGCTAGAGTTATCTCTCGAACCGGCAAATATGAGCACATAACTCCAGTTTTGATGCATCTGCATTGGCTCCCAATAGTCAAACGGATAGAATTTAAGATTCTTGTGCTTGTATACAAAGCTTTTCACGGTATTGGCCCATCATACATCAATGAACTGATCCAGTGCCATCAACCCTACCGTTCCCTACGTTCTAGTAGTGCCCAGTTACTAGTTGTGCCACGTACGAGGACAAAGACATTTGGAGACAGGTGTTTCTCAAAAGCAGGTCCTATGCTTTGGAACAATATCCCATTGGGCATTAAAAGTGCAGAGAAAATCTGTGCATTTAAGAGAATGTTGAAAACATTCTTTTTCAAATCATGTTACAGTTCCGAGTGACTCTTTCCTTGTCAGACTCATACGAAAGCGCCTTTGAGCAGGACTCATCTGGATATTGGCGCTATATAAATCTCTATATATTAACTTGTATTGGCATTCAGGCTAAAATGCAAAACAAAGACTTCCTAACATGGTGTCTAATTAATATTTTATTAACTATTTATTAATGAATACTCAATTTAATTTATTCAACTTCATAAACCAAAGCTTTATCCACGTAAAGTAAGGAACATTTGGATAATTTGAGGTGTGACAGCTATATCATTACTTTGTATCAGTCATGTTACGAAGTGTATGTTCAACAAGGGAGATAGTTCTATGGATATACAACATATTTATTACAGTAACAATATTATTATGTGAATCGTTTCAGTGTAGATGCTAACACTGTTATCAAGGAAAATGCCACTCAAAGAAGAAGTTTAATAAACACCTTTATGTTTCATCTTCAGGGAACTCAATACCATAAGTACCTGATAATAAATCTATATAGTTCTCCCATAAATATTCACCTGTCCTTTATCTACCTGTACCCTGGCAGAGTTAATATCTAACATAAGACTGACTTCACTGAACCAGCTAACAAAAGTACTGCCTCTTCTCAGTCGGATAACTTGTTTAGTTTCCTGTACTGGTGTATATGAAATCATTACTGAAGTATGTGTTAGCTCATGTCTGTCTACAGTACTATTAGCCACTGGTTATTGAATATTGTTTATATTTTATTTAATTTATTTTTTTTATTTTCATTTATTTATTTATTTTACAATTATTGTGACTTATAAAACCAACAAGTAGTGGCGATAATATGTGAAAGAGAGTGATTTGTTTAAAAACATTTGAAGCCAAAGATAAATTTTCTCTACATAACTAATTCTTAGGTGAAGGACTTTCTCAGAAAATGCAAAGATTTGGTTTCTGAAATATTCAACACGTCGGAAATTTTAGTCCCCTGTTGCTAGTAAAAACATTAAATATTAGTAGCTCTGTGTTGTGTAAAGTTGCACTGAGGGATTTTTGGGCTAGAATAATCACCAACAACCTAGGCTCTTAAGAGGCAGCCAAATGGATCATGGGGTCTGTCTTAATTGTGGATTGAGTGTCAGTGTACGTATGGGTGTATGGATTAGGGCTGGGATGGGTGGGTAATGAGTTGGACCTGGGTACCAATCTCATTATCAGGAACCATTATGATCATGTGACCAATAGAGTAAACAATGTAATATGTTCTTCTTCCATGATTAAAAAGTTGTTTTGTCATTGAAGATTTAGACATAATTTACAGTCACCTCTTTTGAATATAATACTTGGTTAGGATATTGAAAATCTTTAAATTTTAGCCTCCGAGCTGAAGAATATATTGCCATTTCTTGCATATTTGATGTCAAGAATTAACATAACGGGTATCCGGGAAGGGTAGGGTATAGGAGGTGGGGTACCCATGTAGAAAATTTGGACCAGTCCCACCCATAGTATGGACCATTGCTCATAATATATGCCACTCATTTTTCTTGTCCAGACTAAATTATTTACCAACTGACATCATATAGCTGGAATACTGATGAGTGTGGCATTAAACAACAAAGGTATAAGCCCTTTGCATCATTTTGAGGAAGAGTATTTCCAAGATTTGAAACTGAACAACCATTGGTGCCAGATCTTGTCCTGGTTGTCGCATTCACTGGCCCTTCTGTAGACAATGTCCAGTGGCAAGGGAAAGATCACCTGCCTATTCCACAGTAAATCGGAGGACAACAGTTTAACATAGCAGGGAGAGCCTTGTAGATGACCATTGTTCTGGATGGTTCACAAATGGCACAACCATTGGCGCCAGATGTGGTCTGGGTAGTCGCATCCACTGTCACCATTCCATAAACAATGTCCAGTGGCAAGGGAAAATCCCCTGACTATGCCACAGTAAATAGGAGGACAGCAGTTTAGCATAGCAGGGAAAACTTTAAAGTAGAAAGTTGTTCTTGGTGGTTCACAAACGGCACAACCATTGGCACCAATATGTTGTCCTGGTAGTCCAATGACTGACCATTCCATGGACACGGTCCAGTGGCATTTATGCAATCATCATGATCCTGCACATATCCTTACAGACCAACCCAGAATCTGTCATGTTGTCATACTTTCAAATGGCTAGAATATGTTGATTTGTTGAGGGACCATTCATTATTTATGGCTTGAAGTGTTGATGATGATTCTAAGGGGGGTCACCCATTTTGTTCTAGGAAGGTACGTGTACTGTTTTTGATGACCGATGGGTTATCAGGGCACTTGATTTCAATAAATCAAACGTGCATTGGAATTCACGTGCTTTTATTCCCGTGTTTTTTTACATTCCTCCAGGGAGGTAACTCCCTTGCTCTTAATTCTTTTTGCGTACCGTTAAACAATAATATCGCTAATAGCGTTATAACACTACATCCCTCTTCTCCTTGGATGAAAGATTAGCTTTAAAATAAAATAAACATAAGAATGTTATCTTTACATAAATTATAAAATGATTTCTCAAATTAACTTTAGCGTCCATGTGTTAAACAATACTAAATTTACTACAGACCCCAAAAACATTATTTAAAGTCTCTCAAAGAAAAACCCCACTACATAAGAATTAGTCTGAACACATTACTATGCAAAAATCCTCTTTGCATTTGTTGTTTTGTTTTTCTTTACACAACAAAGTCATTAAATCTGCACGGAAGTCCCCATTTCTGGGGTTGGATATCTTCGTTCTTGGATTTGTTCATTCCTGGAACCGGTTCTTCAGGAACAATGTCATTTGATGTCTCATCACTTGGCATGCCAATGTCAAGTGTGTCCTTAGTCTCGTGAAGTTGAGATTCTGTGGGTTGGCAAGGAGCAGGTTTGAAGAAACTGCTGTTTCTTGTGACATGTCTGTCCCCACATTTAGCACTTATCATGGAACCCTTGGTTGAGGTTACAGCGTAAGGAATGGGTTCATAAGGCGTTGTAGACTTATGAATTGACATGTCTTTCAGCAGCACTGCATCTCCTTTCTGATAATCTGATGGTTTTACATACACTTTTCTGTCTGCATATGTTTTCATCTTTTGCTTTGCTTGGGCATCTTTCACTCTCATGTGCGCATCAGTCTCACTAACCTGACTGTCTACACTCGGTAATCGGTTTCTGAGGTTACGTTGAAACAACGCAGTTGCAGGAGGAACACCAGTGGATGAGTGTGGTGTAGTTCTGTAAGATAACAAGAACTTGAACATCCCTTGTTTCCAATTGGAATGCCCTTGTACCAAACAACCTTTAATGGTTTTCTTTATGGTACGCATGAAACGTTCCATTTCTGCATTTGCACGAGGCCACAAGGGTGTTATTTTCCGATGTTTGGGATCCAGTGTTTTCTGCATAGACTTTGAAATCATGGCTATTAAATGGAGGGCCATTGTCAGTCTTGAGCACATATGGTATTCCAAATTCAGAGAAAACCTTATCCAATCTTGGAATCACACTCCTAGCAGAGATACTTGACATGATTTCCACAACCACGTATCTTGAATATTCGTCTTGGATAACCAACAAATAGTCTCCAGTTTCGATTTGCCCAAAATCCGCACTAAGTTCACGCCATGGTCCATCAGGTAGTTTTGACATTTGTAACGGTTCTCTTGATGGCGTTTCAGTTGCGATTTGACACGTTAGACAGTTTTTAACAGTGCTTTCAACCATGTGATGCATGTTTGGGAACCACACCTTTTCTCGCAGTAGCGATAGTGTCTTAACTATTCCTTGGTGCCCAGTGTGGGCTAGGTCCACAGCTTGCTTGTATAGGCTTTCAGGTAAGACAATCTTTGTCTCTTTTAGCAGAACACTATCATTCACCACAAGTGTTAGTTCATTTTGACACTTCTTCAAAGTGTCGTACACTTTGAGATTAACGTCATTTGATGACAATTTCCAGTTTCCAGTTTTCACTGACTGGATGACTGCTTGTAGTGTAGGATCATTGTCAGTGGCATTCACAACATGATCTATAGTCATTGACTTGGGTACTGTTTTAGATACCACATACTGAATGTATTCTTTAGCAATGGCTTCCTGTTCACTCGTCTGGAACATCTGAGAGGGGTGTCTACTCAGATAATCTGCTGGATTGTCTGCACCTGGTCGATAGACAACATTGAAGTCATATTGCTGGATTCTCATCATCCAACGTTCAATTCTTGGTGGCAGATTTGCTTTTGGGTTTCCAAACAGGCTTGTCAATGGTTTATGATCAGTGTATATTGTGAAGGAAGAACCAAACACATAAATGTGAAAATGTTCACATGACCATGTGATAGCAAGCGCTTCACGTTCGGTTTGAGAGTACCGTTGTTCAGTCGGTGTGAGAGATCTACTAGCAAACTGAACTACTCTCGGATTTCCTTGCTCTTCTGATTGACAGAGAACTGCACACAATCCAACTGGACTGGCATCCACATACAGTTCTGTCTGAGCTCTTGGATTGAAGTAACTCAGGGTTGTAGCTTTCTTGGGCTCTTCTTTCAACTTGCAAAGAGCAGCTTCATGAGTGGCTGTCCACGACCAGGGTGTGTCCTTGTGGGTGAGTTGACGCAGCTCATAGGTGAGTGTGGAATAGTTGGGAACGTGTCTTGCACCACAAAAGTTTGCCATTCCCAGCAGACTCCTTACTTCAGTAGCATTCTTTGGTGATGGCATGTCCATTATTGAAGACAGTTTTGCTTCACTTGGTGTGATACCTTGACCACTGAACACATGTCCAAAGAACTCAATGGATGCTTGATTAAACACACATTTCTCTGGATTTAATGTCAGTCCCTTTTCTCTCATCCGTTGAAACAAACCTTTGAGGTTGCTGTCATGTTCTTCAGGTCCACAACCATAAATGAGAATGTCGTCACTGATATTGATAACACCAGGTAGACCACTCACTGCTTGACGTATGGTTTCTTGGAAAACTTCAGCTGCACTGTTGATACCAAAATTCAAACGCTTGTAGCGAAAGAGTCCAAGATGAGTAGCAAAGGTTGTGATGTATCGAGATTCTTCACTGAGTTCAAGTTGGTTGTAACCTTGGTTAAGGTCAACTTTGCTAAACACAGTAGATCCAGCTAGTATGGTTGTGAGTTCATCAAGTGTGGGAGAATTGTGTCGTTCTCGTTTGATAGCAGTGTTTGGACACCTCATGTCAACACATACTCTCACTTTACCTGGACTGTTGGGCTTTGGAACTACTACCACTGGTGAAACCCAGGGCGTTGGTCCAACAGATTTCTCTCTATGACGTCACGTTCAAGATCTTTCTTGATTTGTTCTTCTATGTCTTTTCTGACATGGTATGGGACACGTCTGTATTGTTGAGCAACTGGTGGAACTTCTTTGTCAATGTGAAGCTTGACCTGAACATCTTTCAGTTTCCCTAAACCTGTAAAAAAGGTCAGAGTATTCGGCAATCAGCTCATCGTCCCTAGATTTGACAGTTCTGACGGATTCATGAACTTGCAGAAGATTGAGTTCTTGTGACATCTTCCAACTTAGAAGACACTCTTCGTCATCAGGAACTACGCAGATGTTTGTAGTCACTGTTGCTGTTTTTTTGACTTGATTGTTCCTTTGAATTGTCCTAATACTGGAACTGAATCTTTCTTCCCATATGGAATTATCTTGGTTTGACAGTTCTCTAGGGTTGGTTTTGGATTCAGC
>NW_025766765.1:0-20692 GCF_003918875.1 Haliotis rubra | reverse complement strand
GAGAAGTACAAGTATCAGTCATTGATGGATCACCTTAGGGTAATGCCAAGAAGCTAGCATGTGCCTATCTGAGTCACGCCACAACTATACACCATGGCGCTGAGAGCCCCAACTGAGAAGTATGGTCGCCCCGCCAGCTGGTTTTAGGAGAATTAAACTCTCTATCTTGTCCCTGCCCTTTGTAAAATCCATACCACGCTGCTCCTCGACAACTTTGCCCTCGGTGCACCCTTGTTGGCATGTTGACAAGTATTGAAGGTGAATCAAGTGTTGAATTGAAATGTGGATCCCACGTGATAAATTCATTGACAAAACTGCCCTTTCATTTACAAACCAGTTTCATTGAGTACTGTCTCAACCATGGTATTCTTACCCATGAAGCACAATCTACCTACACTTTGATACATCTGAATGATTGATCCAGGCCAAGTCCAGAGCTAGGTCGCATTGCCCAGCAGGCTGTCAGTTCTGTGAAGTCTGATAATTTCATCCCAGATGAATCTTGACCGCTGATCCAGACCTACAAGGTCACAACAACCAAAATCATCTCGTCTCTTCAAATACCGTAACTACGCTCAGTCATGCAAGACCAGAATCTGCTGTTCCTATTAGGTGTGGAAAACAACCTACAAGTCCTACTGTGCCTTCTTGTAACAGCTTAACATCATCACATCAGTTTCTGTAACAGTTTCAAGAGATTGAAGGCTGATGAAGTGATTACATGGATAAGGGACAAAAAAGGTGTTGGAAGTGTGGGAGATCTCATTCACCTAATGACCGTAATCTCGCAGCATTTGCAAAAGATGCATCTTTACCATATTACATTGAGCTTGCCGCCCAACAGAGCTTCAAACTCAGTCATATACTATGGAACCCAGTCACCTCTCTACCCTCGACCAGCCTTCTCAATCCTGCAGGAATTTGATCCTGAAGAAGTTGTGCCAGTCATCTTGAGAGTGAACCTAGTGGAAAAACTCTTGGGAAACCTATACAGTATTGGATGATGGATCAATGAGGGACCAATGATCGGCGAGTGCCAGCCGTCAGACTGCTTCTTGAGTCTTAACACTGAACCAGATGACATTCTACTGGACTACGATCCGAAGTGAGCCATTCAACTGTGTTGGACATTCTGTAAACCTTTACTATCTCACCTCCTCGAGATGATCCTCACTTTCGTAAGTATTCCATTCTGCATAAGCGTTAAGCTTCTGATCAGCTTGCACTGTCAGAGTATTCCTACCCAGTCAAATCCTCTCAGAGGGAATATGCTCATCTGCAAGATGCTGTTCTACATGACATTCATGAGGCAAAGCCCTTCTGATTCTGATCGGTTCTGACTATGCAGATTTGATATTACCACAAACTCGATCTGTTTCTGGCCCATCAAATGCACCAGTGGCTGTCTGTACTAAGCTTTTCTGATGGACCCTCCAGGGATTGGCAAAAGCACATTACCTCAGCAAAAGCCGGAATGCTGTCTCCTGACTTTGATTCCGACTCCCTCTACTCAACTTATGAATGATGTTGTGAAACTGTGGAAAGCTGAGGTGATTCCCTTTACATCCAAAGCTGTGACCCTCGATCCAAGCTGGACAATTTTGCAGTGAAGATCTTGGAATCAAAGACTGTGAAGATTCAGTAATGGAGAAACCAACCATTATGCTACTCCACTCCTGAGGGAAGCCAGATTGCACTCCTCTCCATGCTGGAAAAGAATCTGTGATGGGAAGTCTTCGCCTGTGGAGAAAAAAGTCTCTGCCGTGGATCCAGATCTGGCTGATATCCACAATCAGAAGATCCAAGAACTTTGTGGTGACAAGGATTATGTGCAGATCATCAATGAAAGTGAAGCTGGTTCAACCACTTTGAATCATGGTTCATTCTCATCATGTCATCCGACAGCACGAGAAGTACCGCCTGGTCTTTAACTGCTCATATGAGTATTCTGACAGGTTCTGAACAATCACCTGCTTCCTGGACCAAACCCTCTGTTCTTCGTTGCTAGGAGTCTTCCTGCGATTTCGCCAGAAGCCAGTTGCCATATCAGGAGATATCCAAAGCAACGTTTCATCAGATAAGATTACTGCTGAAGACAGATGTCTGTTGTTGCGCTTCCTATGGCGCAACCTCCAGAGGGATCACCGTGGAACCAGACATCTATGAATGGAAAGAGTTACCATTTGGGACAACCTGCAGTCCATGCCGCGCTAACCTTTGCTCTTCAGAGGAAACATGCGATTGACAACAAAACAGAGTGCATCCAGAAATTGCTCAATCTTATTCCTGCCAATCCTCTGGTTATGTGGACAACTGCCTGGAAAAGTGTTTCCAATGCTACTGAAGCCGCGAATCTGGATTGTTGAGATGCAGGAAAACTCCTTGCCATTGGAGGATTCAACATGCGTCAGTGGGCCAGTAATAGTGAAGAGGTCATTAGAGACATCTTCCAACTGATAAGTCTGATAGCTGTGAGCTGAGGTTTGCACACAAGAAAAAATGAAGATCCAGTAAACGCCACCCTCGGCCTCAGTTGGAACTTCAGTTGAAGATGAGATCTCTTACAGCTCACCCCATACCATCAGCTGACAATGAAAGTTGGGTTCATTATGATCCCGTTACAAAGCCATGATCCACCTGGCTATCTCACCCTACTCCATCCAGAGAGAGCCAAAGTGCTGGTCCGAGACCCCTGGATAAAGAAACGTCAATGGATGAACTGATAGAACCTGGTCAGATTCTACAAGATTGGGAACACGTGAATTAGAATTGAATGTCCACTATCCCATTAACACATTCTGAGGATCGAGAACTGAGGACACCACTGAGGTTCTGAAGACACACTAACCCTAACACTTCAGGAGGACTCCCAACAACTGTTCTCTCCTGGCCTCAAGTCAGACCTCGCAGGTACAAAAGCATTTGTGGGCACCAGAGTGGCAGAGATCCGTCACGACTGAAGATCACAGCTGGAGATACACGCTAATACCAGTGAGACAATCCCAGCTGGATGATATCAAATTCATGGGTTAACATTGAGTGAATTGGTCTTCTTACAAACTCCCAGATGGAGACATGGCCCATCTCTTTCTCTCTCTGATCCTCCCGAACAGTGGCCACTGGGAAAGCCCAAGCTTCAGGAAACCCTAAATGAACTGAAGATGACCTTTTGTGGTATAGCTACCATGTTGTTCGACATGTCGCCATTATTGAAGACTGGGACTCCTGCCGCTGACTCACTCAGATCCAATATGTGTACTTCTGATGGGGCGGCCGCCCAGACCTTGCCACCTGTGACCTTGAGCATGAACTATTTTGGTAAGATACAGAAAGAATCCTTCCCTGAGGGAGTCTACTCGCACTCAACTGGGAAGCTCCTCTCAGTTCCCTCCAGCACGCTGAGGCAACTGAGTCCGGAGTATGAGCCAGAAACAGGTCTTATTCGAAAGTAGGAGGGAAGGTTGAGAAACTCAAGTGACATTTCCTCTGAACTTATGCATCTCAATCGCCTTTGGATCCTAAACACCCTCTCACTAAGCTTACTGCTCAAACACTATGGATGTGAAGCTTCATCATTAAGTGGCTCCAACACGGTTTGCTGAAACTGCTTAAGACGGTTCTGGATTCTCCTCGCGGGTAGAGAAGCTGTAAAACTACCAGAGACAGTGTTATGACTGCCAGCTGGAGAGCCAATCCTGAGGTTCCGCAAGATGGCTGATCTTACCTCCTGCGACTACTACGCTCTTCAAGCCTCCTTCTCTATTCCAATCGGAGTAGACTGTTTTGGGCCAATGTACATCAAAATTGGGTCGGACCTAAAAAGAGAAACGATTTGGAGTGCGATCTTCAAGTGTCTCACCAACCAGAGCCAGCTTCATCTGGATTCTGCTGGAATCCATGGATAATGGATGCATTTCTTGATCGCTTCTTCGGCCGCTTCATCATCTCCTCCGAAGAGTTAAACCTCATGAAATTCTGTCCGACAGTGGAAATCTAACTTCAAAGGTGGTGAAAGGGAATTGGTCTGAGGCATTCCAATCCATGAATCCAGGCCTGGCTGGAGGGTCTCTCCAAACAGCAGATCGAATTCAAATCTCAATCCACCATATGCTCCCTCATCTTTGGTGGTAAATCTGGGAACGAGATCAGGATTCAGTGAAAACATGGACTTCTCGTGACTGTTCTAGGTATTGAAGCAGTGCACTAGAACACTCTTACAGACACAGTGTTGGCTTTCGCTGAAGCTGAAGCAACCTGTTACTCCCTTTCTCACTGCTGACTGGGAGGCCAGATCCGTCCCTTCCACAAGTGGTCTACCCTGCAGAGCAGAGACTAGGGAAGAGCCGCTGGCGACACTGCCAAACTGTAGCTGATCCAGTTCTGGAAGAAGTTTATCCAGTTCTACTTGCCCAGTCTGCAACTTAGAGATAAGTGGTACAAAGATGGACTTGAACTCAAAGTTGGAGACCCTGTTCTGATCGCTGATAGTCAACAGGTCTGAGGACAGTGGCCTGTTGGAAGGGTTGTTGAAGTCTGCCCTAGCCCGGATGGCAGAATCCGGTCTGCTGTAGTACGCTGCATATCTGGGGGAGACAAGTACCACAGACCAGTGACCAAGCTGGTGCTGCTGCCAGAATTGCCATGATTGACTGTAATTTCTATGTGCAAATTTATTCCATAAATTTGGGGGCAGCTGTCCTAAAGTGTCAGGGAGTGTTCCTCGAGTTTCGGGGATAATTGTAAATCCCATTTCGTTTTAATGTTCTTTTTCCGTTTTATGTCCATTCCTAGTCCTGCTTTTATTGTTGTGAACCGTGTCATTCCTCTGAACCATGTGCTCTGATCCGCTGAACCTTGTTCGATGTATTTCTGTGTAAAAGTGGTGTAATTAAACAGCTGTCAAAATGAATCGAATCGAATAGTGCCTTCTATTCAAGACACAGTCCCAAAAACATTATACTTTTAAAAATATATGCTAGCTAGTTTTGAACTCAATCTGTGATAATCTAGTGGTTTTACTGTCCTCTCGTCGGTTTTATATAGTATTAATGCATGTATTACGAATTTAGAACTAGTTTTAGTCACTGATATGGCTGAAATATTGCCGATGCGACTTTAAATCTTAACTCACTCTCACCAATTAATACCAAACTTAAAATAATAGAAAACTGCTTCATTACTCACCCGTTGGAAACAAGCAGGTAAGCATTTTCAAGCATTTATTTCCAGAGTACATTTGTAATACATTAGGGTTAACACTTCGAATAAACAAACAGTTAATTCCATTGAATAGTCTAAATCAATCAAACATTTACGCTGTGATGCTTGAAAGTATTTTAAATAATTTTCTCAAATCTTTAAATCAACAGCCGTAAAGCTGTACTGTATTGCTATTAATTAGTCATTTATCATTGTATTTACTTAACTGCATTAAGTGCATTTGGTTTTGTAAATGATTTATTGATGACTTATTGTTACAGGTCATCTCTTTGGCAACACAAGCAAGGAAGCTGATGAGGGTCAGCCTCATGGTCTCTCTGTCAAGGAGTTCGACAGTCGGCCAGATTATATGATAAAAAGTGACTGACATACAACATTTTACGCCAGTGCAAAACCAAAAGCTGCTAAGTTTTATGTGTCTCAGAAATATCCTCAATTTTAATTTGGAGCTGGAACACTTCCTAGAAAAACGGTTTATGACTCCGAAACTCGTTTTACCGATCCATGACCAAACAAAGCGATTTTCGCTAAGTTAGATGAAATAATTCCCCAGATGAACGACACCTCACATTAGACTAAGCGAGAGGTTACTGTAGATTACGTCGATGTTCTACATCAGTATAACACCTGGGCCCTGTTTCACAAAAGCCTCGTAAGCCTAAGATCTCAGAAGCTTTTCTCGTAGTACAATCTTACGATTTTGTGGTAATTTTGTTGATTTTGACTCCTTGTATTTATTACGCCGATACCTTAAATTTACAATTAAAAATTACGGTAAGCATTTGCTCCTCGTAAATGAGCATTATTCTCGTAACCTCAAAAACAAAATGGCGTATTATATGTTGTTAAAAGAGAAACTCAGCAAGAAAAGCATTAAAACAACAGCGAGTTTTCGGATCGAACATTGCTACTGACATCGTAAGTGACGAGACGAACTGTTTATGAACTATCAGAATGGACAGGGCCTCTTGTTCAGCATGTGAAGGTATTTCATATACCAAGGTAAATTCTCAAAATGTACGTACAGACCGACACCACGCTATTTTGTATCTAAGGACGCCGTGAATCTGTCACGCTCACTAATTTCGCTCTAGCGAGGTTGTCATTATCTTCTATGTTTGTCAAAGTATTACACGGGTTTCCATTGCTAACATAAACATTAAGAAGTGTGTTTATTCGTTGTTGTTTTTAGCATTGCGTTTAAATTTAATTGCTTCGAACATTGGAGGATTCAACATGCGTCAGTGGGCCAGTAATGAGTGAAGAGGTCATTAGAGATCTTCCAACTGATGCTAAGTCTGAGAGCTGTGAGCTGAGGCTTGCACAAGAAAATGAAGATCCAAAGGAATCCACCCTCGGCCTCAGTTGGAACTGTGTTGAAGATGAGATCTCTTACAAGTACCGGCCAATCTCTCATACCATCAGCTGACAATGAAAGTTGTCTACAGGATCCTTGCCAGCCAGTATGATCCACTTGGCTATCTCTCACCCTACCTATCCAGAGCCAAAGTGCTGGTCCGAGACCTCTGGATAAAGAAACGTCAATGGGATGAACCGATAGAACCTGGTCAGATTCTACAAGATTGGAACACGTGGGAATCAGAACTCTGTGAAATGTCCATGATTCATCTCCCGAGATGTTACCATCCCCAATCCCTTAAAGCTGCCAATCTGCAGTTGCACATCTTTTGTGACGCCTCTGAGAAGGTGTATGGAGCTGTAGCTTATCTGAGAACTGAGGATGAAGATGGCGAGAGCAGTATCGCCTTCATGTCAGCTCGGAGTCGAGTTGCTCCAAAGAAGTGTCTCTCCATTCCGCGCCTTGAACTCTCTGCTGCATTACTAGGGGCTCAGCTGAGTGAAACATTGACCAGTGAGCTAACTCTACCAATCACTAGTGTTACTCTGTGGAGTGACTCAACAACTGTCCTCTCCTGGCTCAAGTCAGATTCCTGCAGGTACAAAGTATTTGTGGGCACTAGAGTGGCAGAGATCCAAAACATGACTGAAGATCACAGCTGAGATACGTTAATACTAGAGACAATCCCGGCTGATGATATCACCCGTGGATTAACATTGAGTGAATTGTCTTCTACAAACTCTAGATGGAGACATGGCCCATCTTTCCTCTCTGATCCTCCTGAACAGTGGCCACTGGGAAAAGCGAAGTTTGTGGAAACCCTAAATGAACTGAAGAGGACCTTTGTGGTATAGCTACCATGTTGTCTGACATGTCGTCACATGAAGACTGGGACTCTGCCGTTGACTCACTCAGATCCAATATGTGTACTCTGATGGGGCAGCTGCTCCAGACCTTGCCACCTGTGACCTTGAGCATGAACTGTTTTGCAAGATACAGAAAGAATCCTTCCCTGAGGAGCTCACTGCACTTCTCAACTGGGAAGCCTCTCAGTTCCTCCAGCAGGCTGAGGCAACTGAGTCCGGAGTATGAGCCAGAAACAGGTCTTATTCGAGTAGGAGGAAGGTTGAGAAACTCAAGTGACATTCCTCTGAACTTATGCATCCAATCGTATTGATCCTAAACACCCTCTCACTAAGTTACTGATCAAACACTATGATGTGAAGCTTCATCATTATGGCTCCCTAACGCGCTGTTTGCTGAACTGCTAAGACGGGTTCTGGATTCTCCGTGGTAGAGAAGCTGTAAAACGTCACCAGAGACAGTGTTATGACTGCCAGCGCTGAGAGCCAATCCTGAGGTTCCAAAGATGGCTGATCTACCTCCTGCAGAGATTACGGCTCTTCAAGCCTCCATTCTATTCCACCGGAGTAGACTGTTTTGGGCCAATGTACATCAAAATTGGCTGACCGAAAGAGAGAAACGATTTGGAGTGATCTTCAAGTGTCTCACAACCAGAGCCGCTTCATCTGGATCTGCTGGAATCCATGGACACAGATGCATTCTTGATGGCTCTTCGTCGTTTCATCTCCCGAAGAGGTAAACCCCATGAAATCCTGTCCGACTGTGGAACGAACTTCAAAGGTGGTGAAAGGGAATTGTCTGAGGCATTCCAAGCCATGAATCCAGTCCTGGCTGAGGGTCTCTCCAAACAGCAGATCGAATTCAAATTCAATCCACCATATGCTCCTCATTTTGGTGGTACTTTTGGGAACGAGAGATCAGATCTGTGAAACATGGACTTCGTACTGTTCTAGGTATTGAAGCAGTGCACGAGAACACTCTCACGGACTGTGTTGGTTGAAGTTGAAGCTTATACTCAACTCTAAACCCCTTGGCTATGTATCCAGTGATGTCTCCGATGTCGACCCTGTTACTCCCTTCTCACTGCTGATTGGGAGGCCAGATCCGTCCCTTCCCCAAGTGGTCTACCTGCAGAGCAGAGACTAGGAAGAGAGCTGGCGACACTGCCAAACTGTAGCTGACCAGTTCTGGAAGAAGTTTATCCAGTTTTACTTGCCCAGTCTGCAACTTAGAGATAAGTGGTACAAAGATGGACTTGAACTCAAAGTTGGAGACCCTGTTCTGATCGCTGATAGTCAACAGGTCCGAGGACAGTGGCCTGTTGGAAGGGTTGTTGAAGTCTGCCCTAGCCCGGATGGCAGAATTCGGTCTGCTGTAGTACGTGTATCTGGGGGAGACAAGTACCACAGACCAGTGACCAAGCTGGTGCTGCTGCCAGAATTGCCATGATTGACTGTAATTTCTATGTGCAAATTTATTCCATAAATTTGGGGGCGGCTGTCCTAAAGTGTCAGGGAGTGTTCCCGAGTTTTGGGGATAATTGTAAATCCCATTTCGCTTTAATGTTCTTTTTCCGTTTTATGTACATTCCTAATCCTGCTTTTTATTGTTGTGAACTGTGTCAATCCTCTGAACCATGTGCTCTGATCCGCTGAACCTTGTTCGATGTATTTCTGTGTAAAAGTGACGTAATTAAACAGCTGTCAAAATGAATCGAATCGAATAGTGCCTTCTATTCAAGACACAACGTATAATTCATTAAGGACTCTTTGAAAAACTCAGCATTTTCTTTCCGCTATACCTGCAAGCACACATCAACTAAAAGCAGTTTCTTTGAAGGAAACATGAAATATAAACTGGTAACCAAGGAAACGAAACGTCTTCCTCAAGCACGCTTAATTTGGTAAATAGATCTGTAATTACAAGTTCCATGAGCCAGCTTTCTGAGACCTTATTCTAGACTAAACTATACCTTGCCATCACGTACCACACTCAGAAGGAAAGTTATTCAAGATCTCTATGAGGAAGTAAAAGAGAAAGTGAAGGCAGCTCACTCTGTTGCACTCACTACTGATGAATGGACGTCACTAGCAACCCATAGCTACATCACCATTACAGCTCATTTCATAGAAAACTGCTGTTCTGAAAAGTCTGTCAAAAACGCACACAGATGTGGAGACCAAAACAGTAATGCTACAAGCATCTATTGTCGATCCAAGATTCAAAGCTCTGCCCTTCCTCAGCCAACAAGAGAAGTTGGAGGTCCAAGAATCTCTTTTGTGACTTGGCTGAAGTAATGAATGACAGCTTCCTTGAGGTAATACTTAAACTGTCCATGCAGGTAGCAAAGGCACTGTTAGTCCCCATGGTCCCTAGTATGGTGATCTACCTTCAGTTGTTGGCGATCTATAGCCCAGTCCCAAAAACATTATACTTTTAAAAAATATATGCTAGCTAGTTTTAACTCAATCTGTGATAATCTAGTGGTTTACTGTCCTTCGTCGGTTTTATATAGTATACGTATGTATTATGAATTTAGAACTAGTTTTAGTCACGATATGGCTGAAATATTGCCGATGTGACTTTAAATCTTAACTCACTCACTCACTAATACCTAAACTTAAAATAATAGAAAACTGTTTATTACTCACCCGTTGGAAACAAGTGCAGGTAAGTATTTTCAAGTATTTATTTCAGAGTACATTTGTAATACATTAGGTTAACACTTGAATAAACAAACAGTTAATTCATTGAATAGTCTAAATCAATCAAAACATTTACGTTGTGATGCTTGAAAGTATTTTAAAATAATTTTCTCAAATCTTTAAATCAACAGCTGCAAGTTGCATTGCATGTTATTAATTAGTCATTTATCATTGTATTTACTTAACTGCATTAAGTGCATTTGGGTTTTGTAAATGATTTATTGATGACTTATTGTTACAGGTCATCTCTTGGCAACACAAGCAAGGAAGCTGATGTGAGGGTCAGCCTCTATGGTCTCTCTGTCAAGGAGTTCGACAGTCGGCCAGATTATGAGACAAAAGTGACTGACACAACATTTTACGCCAGTGCAAACCAAAAAAGCTGCTAAGTTTTATGTGTCTCTGTGAAATATCCCTCAATTTTAATTTTGGAGCCGTGGAACACTTCCTAGAAAACGGTTTATGACCTGAAACCTGTTTACCGATCCATGACCAAACAAAGCGATTTTCGCTAAGTTGATGAAATACTCCCAGATGAACGACACTCACATTAGACTAAGCGAGAGGTTACTGTAGACATGTCGATGTTCTACATCAGTATAACACCTGGGCCCTCGTTTCACAAAGCCTCGTAAGCCTAAGATCTCGTAGCTTTTCTCGTAGTACAATCTTACGATTTTATGGTAATTTTATGATTTTGACTCTTCGTAGGCTTACGATACCTTAAATTTACAATTAAAAAATTACGGTAAGTATTTGCTCGTAAATGAGCATTATTCTCGTAACTCAAAACAAAATGGCGTATTATATGTTGTTAAAAGAGAAACTCAGCAAGAAAAGTATTAAAACAACAGCGAGTTTTCGGGATCGAACATTGCTACTGGACATCGTAAGTGACGACGAACTGTTTATGAACTATCGAATGGACAGGGCCTCTTGTTCAGCATGTGAAGGTATTTCATATAACAAGGTAAATTCTCAAATGTACGTAATAGACCGACACCATCGCCATTTTGTATCTAAGGACGCCGTAACCTGTCACGCCCACTAATTTCGCTCTAGCGAGGTTGTCATTATCTTCTATGTTTGTCAAAGTATTACATCATTTGCTCTTATTACACATAAACATTAAGAAGTGTGTTTATTCGTTGTTGTTTTTAGCATTGCGTTTAAATTTAATTAAGCTGAAATCAGAAGAACCCTACGAACGAAAGATCGACTCGATCATCAGTTACTTTTCAGCGATCTCATTCCAGACAACGCTTTTACCAGTGATGACTGCTGAAAGTCTACCAAAAATAGATAGCTGCTGTTGTGGGCCACTTCGGATGTTAAAATGTCCAATTCAAAGGACGAGAAATTCGTTTTTCTAACCCTTTCCTTTGACTCTCAAGTCCTCCATTGTACGGCGGGTCGTCGTCTGTTTACACAAAGGACATGACTCGCAATCCATGTTCTTTTCAAGTCTTCTCAGCAGAAGAGTTCGCAATACAACAACGATTCTTTCGTGAAAAGCCCTTAGCGTACCAAGATATATCGTAGGTGTTACGAGATCTTAGATTTACGAGAGCTTTGTGAAAGGGGCCCCTGGACAAGATGTACTTGTTGTAGTGAATGTGGAAACTGTTTATGGTACACTAGTATAAACGTGGCCTAGAAGTTACAGCATTTCTGTCACTGAATTCTCCAAGGAGATCTTCCATGCTGTCCCCTCTACGGGTGGAAGTGAACGCATCGTTCATGATCGCCGCTAGGAAGTGTAATTGCGGACCTTCGAGACGTTTTGGGACGCTGGCATCAAGGCAGGGCGAGTAGAAGAAGTCGGAAGAGAAGGTGAATTTGTGCTAAGTTTATTCTGGATGGCTTTTTCTTTCTTTCTCAAAATCGCTGATCAACAGAGAGGCGATACACTCTTGTGGTCAGTGACGGCCACAATTTGAGCTGCACCGAAGTGATACTAGACAATAGTGTGGCAGGGACAGAGTGACTTGAATTTCTGGAGAGTATTGTCTCCAAAGGGAACGTTGCAATACCAAATTACGTCATCTAGGAAACAATCCCTCGGTTTTGCCACAGTTTAGGACGGGACGGATGGAGTTTGTCCAGATATTTTGCAGATGACACGACAGGGCAGGATGGATCATGGTATTCAGGCATGATTGCGGAATATAAGTTCCTTGTCGTTTTTCAGGATGATTCTTGGTGAGTTGATCTGCACATAATTTCACACAAATTCTTGCGTTAAAATTCCGTTATTTCGAATGTATCCTTGTTCATTACATGCATAATTTCAGCACCTCTTCGAAAAAAGTAGTCTAGAGTCAAATTGAACTTTGTTTAGAAGGCCTACCGGTGTGTTTGGGTTTGTGTCTCGATGCGCAGGCTACTGTTTTAATCCAGCTGTTGTTGCCTGGCTGGCAGCTGGCTAATGTGGTCAGTTCCACATAGTGATGACGATGCAGTTTGCATGAAATGTCCCAAGCGGTTGTATTACAATTTTTACTCTTCCGACTAATCTGCCATCGATCTTGACAAGATCATTGCAGACTCGTCCCCCACTCGATACTTGTTATGTGCGAAAATACGACAAACCAATCAGAACGGCTTTGATAAAAATAATCCCGAGTACTTAAATCGTTTATGGCATTATGGCATTGTTTAAAGAATCATGAAAAATATATATCGTCATATTGAAAGTACAAAGAACGTAGCTAAAAGGATTTTGCTGCCTATTATGAAGTTTTAATAAGAATCATGCGATTGACGGTGAGAGATTCAAATACACGAACGTGCGTTTGTTGACATAACTGCTCTCATGGGTCTAACTGAGTGTATTTCTGACGATCTTGCGGGGCTTGTTATGGAGATTGTACGTGCGCTTCGACCAATTTTAGGAAACGTAAACATAATCGCTACGAGTTTCAAAACAATAATATCGTATTTGTATGTAACTAATTAACCTTAATCTTTAACATTGGGCTTATATTTCATAGCTCTTGGGGTATTTTAGTCTGACTGTTTTTAGTCATTCATATATTTTTCAGCGAATTCATTTGAAATTCCACCAGGGTGTGACAGCAAGGTTACACGAATGTTCAGTTTGAGAAATGTTTTAAGTCATTTTTGAGTATCTGCTTTGGGATTTAATGTAGCTGAACATTTTTGGTTGTATATTCAATAAATCAATTCCCATTTGTGATGATTAAAACCCTATTAAGAAAAATTAACATAATTGGCAATATAAGGTGAACAGCTGGCAATAATTACATTAGAATATGTCTTTAACAAATATGTTTTTCTCCTTCTTTTTAGTTGTATCAAAGAGGTTTAATTCTTTAAAATAAATAGAGTAAAACAAAACAACAACCCTAGCAATGTACATGTGCTTCGGCGATATTAAGAAACATTGGAATCAAACAGGGATCGAGTTATCGTTCTTGTTTAAAGTAGTTCTGATGTTCATGCGCCAATATGAAATCCTTCCAGAGGGGCTTGTCCCGGAATAACACGAGTGGGCACGAATGTGTACAGAGCATAAATATTTCTTACCTTGAACTGTGTGTCGGCTTTGGAGGCTGCAACAGCAGCTGCCCTGTCTTCGTCATTGACCAGGTGAGCAATAGCTGCAGACAGCTTCTCAGCATTTCGTTCTGCGGCAGCCTGGTCGTTCTCCATGGCAACAGGTGCAGCTGCTCTCCTCCTCCAGTGCTGCATAAGAATGGGCCTTCTCCAAAGCTACTGCCTCCAATCTCTTGACCTCCAACGCTGCAGGCGTCCCAGCGTTTTTCTTGGAATATGCAGACACTATGTCGGCCTCCAGAGCTGCAGCAATCAGGGCCTCCTTCCAAGTGGCATACCCAGTGTCTGCCGCAGCAGCAGCATCAGCCTTGTCAACTGCAGCAGCTACAGCCAAATGCTCATTCTCCTTTTGGATTAGCAATCGTCAGTTCCTCTTGGGCGGCGTAGGTCTCGGCGGCTTGTTGATCTGCCTCCCGCTTCAGCTTCTCTAGTCTCTGATCTGTTGGGGAAACGACTGTAGTAAGTGAGTGAGTGAGTTAATGTTTTACATCACATGGGCAACATCAGCCATATCGCAACGTGGACATATTTGACGTTAAAAAATGGTATACGTGTATATTATAAAATATGTCAAAGGACAGTAAAACAACTAGGCTATCACAGTTCACCATCCCTTAACATGTTAGCAATTTTGACAAATTTAACCATGAATTAAAGGAACACATACTTTACGATTAAAACACGGTACGAATAAATATACTTTTGAATGATGTGGTCTGGGTACCCTCTCGGGGGGTGCAGCCACAAACAATCTCATTATCGAATGTATGTGACACGTGTTTTCGCTCGGATAAGACATAAATGCATATAAAATTAAAACAACACATCCCTATTGCAAATATTTAATGCCTACCTGTTTAGATAATCATTTCTTTTAATTAGCAGTCGCAATCAGCAAAATTTCACGCTCACAAAGTTTTCATCGATCGCCTCTGGAATTCCACTGTCGGCCATACTGCTTTAGGGTGACGTCATATGTTTCCGCTCGCCTCATTGGTTATCGCTGCTGCCTCATATATGGTGCTCTCTTTTGCTGTCACCGACACAAAGGGAAACTCGTTTCACAATGCAGTAATAATTAGAGTCAATGATGATCAAATATTATTGGAAAGTCGAATAAATGTAAAATGTCTAGAAATTCACAACATATTATGAATACTCCTCCGGTTCATCATGACAAGGACACCAAAACTCTGAATGTCTCCGCACAGATCTTACAGGTGTGGGAATACTTCAAGTGGGTCAAGTGCTGACGTGTCGGGGTGTGTACACTGCGACCAGGTTACAAACACCAAAGATACACAATGCTTGACTTCTTCTGGTTGCCACTTCTTGCATTTACAGCAGAGGTCACTGGGGTCATCGAATTGTGATTCTTCACTGCTCATGGAGTCATGATCTGAAACTCTATTATTTGTCACGATGCGAGAGTGCAGTGGAATTGGGGACTGTCAAATGGTTTTCAGTCGAGTGGTTGAAGTCGATTTATTCTTTGGTGTGACTTTTCTAGGCCTGGATTTCGTCTGCTGCGTTCCTTGATGTTCGACGATTTTTGCCATAACATTATCTTCAGTGATAGCTTTTTCCCCTACTACAGAGCTTAGAACTTTCCGCTTCTTGGTTGGTTTAGCATTCCTTGTCAAAACTTGTTCCGCATTTCGGAAGAAATCGACACATCTACTGCTGCTGGCGTCAATATTATCGTCAGTGATAACTAGAGAAGGACTGACTGATGATGATTCAACATCCATCATGGAGCTGAAAACAGTTGATGGAAGAAATACGCTGCGCTTTACTGCGTTTTTGTCAAGGGGATATATTCCACTTTTCCTGAATGACGACTATAAACTCGCCGGTGTGAGTACTGCACAATAAGCCTTACATGCAATCTCACAAACAGAATTCCGGAGCAGAACTCTAAAACCGTTCACTATTTCTTCACCAAACTTGGCACATAGATAGATCTGGTGGTGTACTGGTGCCTTTTGGTAGTTTTGGAATTCTCAATAAAATATTTTTGGCGTTTCCATGGCAACAAGTTCGACTCAGCCTGAAATTGGTGGTTGTGTTTCTTTGCCGGAGCTGAACTCTAAAACCGTTCTCTATTTCTTCACCAAACGTGGCACATAGATAGATCTGGTGGTGGCTGTACTCGTGCCTTTTGGTAGTTTTGGAATTCTGAATAAAATATTTTTATGGCCTTTCCGTGGCAACAAGTTTGACTTAGCCTAAATTGGTGGTAGTGCTCTTTTCCGAGCTGAACTCTAAAACCGTTCACTATTTCTCTATCAAACTTGGCACATAGATTGGTCTGGTGGTGTACTGGTGCCTTTTGGTAGTTTTGAATTCTGAATAAAATATTTTTGGCGTTTCCACGGCAACAAGTTTGACATAGACTGAAATTAGTGATAGTGATCCTTTCTGGAGCAGAACTTTAAAAACCTTCAATACTCTCCTTCCACTTTTCTTTATACACACCTAAATATTTGACATAATCATAACTCGTAGACATAATCATGAAGAGTATTTTTTGCCATTGCGGGGATATTGATGACTTTGTCTTCTTGTTGTATTTGATCTGGGTGTTTATCACAGCCACGGGGACATCAGTGCGTGATGAAACTACATGAGGTGGAGTGTGATTCTGTACAATGCCCTTTTCATCAATGTAGTAGATAGACGGAGGCAGATTTAGTTATCCAATATAGTGTCAAAGCTCATCAAAATATTTGCTGACGGTCTCCTCTGATGTTGCTTTGGCTCGCATAATTTCCATAGAACGTGGTTTCTGAACCTTAAGTTCCGGCCATCGCTTCAAAAAGCTGTAGTCCCTAGTTTGGTGATCTACCTGCAGTTGTTGGCGATTTAAAGCTAGATTTTATATTGTTTTGTCCACATAGTGCTATTAGTTATAATTTTCCACACTAGTTTTAGTTGTAATTGTGATATTCTAGTTGTTTTACTGTCCTTCGTCGACAGGTTTTATAATATACATCTATTCTATTTCAATGTCACATATGTACTCGTCACGATATGGCTGAAATATTGCCGATGTGACGTTAAATAATAACTCACTCACTCACTTAAAAGCTGTAAAACCGTTTGAGAGAGGGTTTTCATCCTTGGTTTTCTTTCCTAGGGCAAACTGCAAGATCCGTAGCCAAGGATGTAACCTCCGTACTTATGTGTAGCCGTATCCTAAGGAAGACATCATCTCAATATGGGCGACCAGTTTCTGCTCTTCTTCCTGAGATAATAAGGCATCGGGTCTCGATCGTACACATTCCAAGTCAACTTTGCCCCTAATCCGATCACGCAATGTAGAATACGGCACTGAAAATGTTCTAGATGCACTTTTGATACCTTCCCCTTTCACTACTGCCTGACTGTGTGGACTTTTCGACGGCAAGGGACTCGGCAAAGATCTGTTTTCCCGCGTGAGCGGGCATCTCATTGTTAACTACCTGAGGGAAGTTGACCTTTATCATAAATTGTAGTTATGTAATGTGAATAACAAACTGCTTACGTTCGAATTTGGTGCTACAACAAAGTAAATAATATATATGCTTTTGAATAACAACTCATTTGGACTTTGAACTTAAAACGTTTATCAATTCACACTTGATCCCGTCACTATATGGCTGGAATAATGCTGATGCGACGAAAAACCCAACTCAATTCACTGCTGCCTCGTACGCATTTTCCATTGCCTCCAAGGAATATCGCTTGTAACTGGCCTTTCCAGCATTGACAACAGCCTAAAAAGCAAAAACAGCCCTGGTTCCTGATTTAGATTCACCCAAAACGTCTCGAGAACGAAAAACTGATTTAAGACATTACCCAACTGACCTTCCATAGATTTTATTTTTTTAGCGAGAGTGTGATTGTCATGTGACTCTTTGATAACCGAGATCCTGTAGCAGGCGAAACATCGATGACATTTAGAAGCACGAATACGCTTATTATTGGTATTATTCAAAGTAGTAAGTTTTGCATTTGTGATCCTGGATTAAAATGCTTATGTTTCTAATATTATTTAAATAACTTACGTTTTGTAACTTGATTCGCAGCATTTTGTCATCGGAGCGAGAGCAGGGACTGCGTTGTTGACAAACACAGCAGTGATGACGTCATATCTCGTAAACTCACGTAATAATCGCGATGTAAAATGGCCGAGCAGAAACATATGACGAGCGAAAACATGTGACGATACGAAAACAATTGGACCAAAACGTATGAGTGGATTCAATTTCTTTTTAAAACACTATAATTAAAAGAGCATTTATATTAAAAAGATCCTTCGTGGTTCAAACTTTGAAATACTTATCCCTTGTGATAGAAAAATCCACACAAATGAAGGAAGACATGCTTGACTGTAATTCTTTCATCACAAGGGATACAGAGTGGAGGATCTTCTTCACCTTTAACGTGCTCATGAGTGTATCGCGAATGACCAATACAGTTTCGTCATAATATGACCTCTTCAACTCTGGACTGACAACCCAAGTAGGTGTAACCAATAGTTGGTTTAATTTGATGTAACTTTTTATACCTACTTGAATGTCCCACTTCTATTGCAAAGATCACGAATGTTGCAGCCTCCAAAGCCGACATAGTTCCAGGTAAAAATATTTATGCTCTGTACACATTCGTGACCAACTCGTGTTATTCAGGACAAGCCGAATAGCAACTCGTGCCCCTCTGGAAGGATTTCATATTGGCGCATGAACATCAGAACTACTTTATACAAGAACGATAAGTCTACTCCTGTTTGATTCCAATGTGTTTTAATATCACCTAAGCACATGTACATTGCTAGCTTATTGTTTTGCATTTTGTTTAACTAATTTATTTCAAAGAATTAAACCTCTTTGATACAACTAAAAGAAGGAGAAAACATATTTGTTACAGACATATTCTAATGTAATTATTACCAGCTGTTCACCTTATATTGCCAATTATGTAAATTTTCTTAATAGGGTTTAATCATCACAAATGGGAATTCTTTTTTATTGAATATACAACCAAAAAAATGTTCAGCTACATTAAATCCCAAAGCAGATACTCAAAAAATGACTTTAAAATATTTCTCAAACTGAACATTCGTGTAACCTTGCTGTCACACCCCTGGTGGAATTTCAAATGAATTCGCCGAAAATAATATGAATGACCAAAACAGTCAGACTAAAATATCCCCAGAGCTATGAAATATAAGCCCAATGTTAAAGATTAAGGTTGATTAGTTACATACAAATACGATATTATTGTTTTGAAACTCGTAGCGAATAAATTTACATTTCCTAAAAGTGGTCGAAGCGCACGTACAATCTCCATAACAAGCCCGCAAGATCTTCAGAAATACACTCAATTGGACCCATGAGAGCAGTAATGTCAATAAACGCACGTGCGTGTATTTGAATCTCTCACCGTCAATCGCATGATTCTTATTAAAACTTCACAATAGGCAGCAAAATCCTTTTAGCTACGTTCTTTGTACTTTCCATATGACGATATATATTTTTCATGATTCTTTAAGCAATGACATCATGCCATAAACGATTTAAGTACTCGGGATTATTATTATCAAAGCACCGCGCTCATTTACGCCCGTTCTGATTGGTTTGTCGTATTTTCGCACATAACAAGTATCGAGTGGGGGACGAGTCTTCTTGGAGGTTACGGAAAGGAACGAGTGGTGATGAATGCAGAGGTGGTGTCACAGATTTGTTGAGGGCTGCTTTTATAGCAGTATCAGCCATTGTGTTACAAGCAATTCCAACATAACTGGGTAACCAACAGTAGACACTGTCGTATTGGCCAGTATCAAGAACATTTAAGAAATCAATACTTTCTATTAAAAGTGGATGGTTACAAGACTGATTTTATATTGCCTGAAGACAAGATAAGGACATTATCATTAACCACATTGCGATCATATTCTAGCTTCTTTTTGTTTACAAACTGCCTGAGTGAGTGAGGTATTATTTAGCGTCACATCGGCAATATTTCAGCCATATCGTGACGCGAACAATCTAGTTTATATCAATATAAAAATCAATAAAGTGTGACCATAAAACCTGTCACCGAAGGACAGTAAATATACTAGAGTATCACAGCTATATAAATTTGAAACTAGTACCACACGAAGCGATAACAGACCCGTGAAGATCCGGGGTAGAATAGTTCTTCAGCAACCCATGTGCTTGCCATAAAAAGGCGACTATCTTGTCGTAAGAGGCGACTAACGGGATCGGGTGGTCAGTTTCGCTGACTTGGTTGACAAATGTCATCGGTTCCCAATTGCGCAGATCGATGCTCATGCTGTTGATCACTGGATTGTCTGGTCCAGACTCGATTATTTACAGACCGCCGCCATATCGCTTGAATATTGCTGAGTGCGGCGTAAAACTAAACTCACTCACTCACTCACGAAGCGGTGACGGTTGGCGTCCGTGGTGCACGTGTGTCATGTGGTATGTCGATTTCAGTTGGCCCAGATAACACAATGTTGATCGGCATTTCATCTGACAATGCCTCGGGAATGACATGAAATGTCTGTACGTAATGGAATATGTAGATTGTGTGGACTGTTTAGATTGTTTACTAGTGCACTTTAATGAAATTAATATTGCGTTTGTTTCGGTCGTAAAATGCAGCAGTTATCTCGAATGTCACCATCCTTGGATCCGTCTGAGAAATTAGCTTTATAAGTAGCATATGTCTTTCCTAATTCATGATATTTCTATTGATAGATGAGTTCATTTGTTTCGGATTTCTTAAATTTGGGTAATAGCTTTATTAATTGTTATGGTGGTGAAGACAAAAGTTGGGTGAGAGCTATATTTCCAAGATCTATTTGAGAAGCAGAAACATGTGATTGGATTTGTATCCCAAGGGGTGGAGTAAGAGATGTTTTGTTTTTCGTATAGTTCTTGAGACTGAGAAGTAAACACACAGTCATAGG